>NW_026684537.1:0-6765 GCF_943735745.2 Anopheles bellator | reverse complement strand
ATATTATGAAGCAATTTGCATATGTCCATATAACTTGGACACCATTAAATTTGCGCCAAAAAGACAATTATTCCCTACTTTTCTTCTTTTTATTTTCGTTTTCTTTGCATAAATAAGAATTACATAACCTTTACTAAAGTATGATTTTTTTCGGTCGATTTTGCAGCAATTAACAACCCGCCGTCGTTTTAAGGTGAGTGTCTGTTGTTCTAATGTTCTATTGCCTTCGTCTTCCACAATTTCCTGACACATGCCCCAATGCCGATATCATTGTAATTAAAATGGAGCAATCCACCCAGTGTGGCCGCCGATAAGATGAGCAGCAAGCCGTGCGCTATCTTCGGCACGGTTTTTCCAAACAGGATCGGTCGCACGTAATCCGTCACAATAGCTTCCAGGCCCCAGTGCTGATGCATCACGATGCTTACGGCAATCAGTGTGTCCCCGGCATATGAAGGATACATAAGGCCGACTGGTAAAGCACCGAGCAGTGCCACGGACAGGACGCGTTCCGCCCTCCACAAGCCAACATTGCTGCTCCCTCCTGCGCTAGCGTTCCGGGCTGGAGACACGGCAAACCGACGCAATGCGATGACGGTAAACGGTCTGGGTTTGATTTGGGACGAAAACAGCGGTGCGTAGAACGCACTGGTTTGTACAGCTTTTCTCCCGGCGGCCAACATCACCAACGAAACTGATTTGCAAAGCGGATTATGTATTAGGAGAGCCTATGTTTTCTTTCGAACACCTATTTTCGTTTCGAGTCGATCCTCAGTGAAAGTGACACTGACATGTGACGTAATGCCAAATGGTTGGGGCTTTCGATTTGTACTAAACTTAAACTGCATTAACCCAGTGTTCTAAAAACAATGGAATGATGTTTTGAAATGTGAATTTTTCAAACGCTGGCATTTTGGCCAAGTTCCACATAACACAAAAATCGTTATTAAATGATCAGTAATCTTTATGGGAAAATGAATTTAGGATTATTTTTGTAGAAGCATTGCACCAAAACGTACGAAGCCTCACAATGGTCCTTGATGTCCTTCGCTGAGAGAGAAAAGAAAAAAAACAGCATTCAAACAGTAGGCTGCATAAAGCGCGCGATACAGGATAATTACCAGCATTCTTGCACGCCTCTAGTCCGGTCCGGAAGTCAGACTTTAAATCATCCGGAAGCATGGTGTCGATTTGCCGGAGTGACTTTTCATAGTTCACCTTGCCCCTGCGCGCAACCTGCATGATTTCGAGCAGGCAGCTTACGTAGCATTTAAATTGTTTCGTGTCGGTGAAAACTCCATTGCTGACGGCGTCGGCCACAGCTGCATTGGGGAGGAATAACCACTTAAAAGTTAGAGTTATGCACTTCGCTGCACAAATCCGCCTACAGTACCGTCTGTAATTTGATGCTTCGGTTGGCATACTTGTCGGAAGGTTTTCGCCGTCTTTTGCAACTGTTCCATGGTAATGCTCTAGGGAAAGCCAATTAGACGTTATTAGTGTAACTCTCAATGTCTTCGTTGCGAACATAGAACGTCTCAACGGCGCCCTAAATTAATAATGATACGGTCACCGATTTATTATGCTATATTACAATTGTCGGCAAAAGGAGAAGAATAGGTCAATAGGAAATTGTGAAAACTGCACTCCCACATCCACAACCACAAATTATTCACTTAAATTAGTAATTCTGCAAACTGTAGCCAGGTTTCCGTAGCTCATCCTTCGCGTATGACTGCGTTTTCCGGCCACTTCAATTATCGACCAACAGATCGGACCTCAATATTGATGATTCTATGCGTAGCGTCGATGCGAAAATCCGCAGTACATATATTCATGCAGCGCTAGACAAGCCTTTCGAAGGATAATGATGACAACTAGGATAATGATGGCAATAAAAATGCCCATTTGCGAAACTACAATAGATCATCGTGCAAACAAAATCATATAAAACAAACACAGGAGAATCCAAATGTACGCCAGTAAACTTATTCCTGGTCAGTGCGAAGGTCTTCTACGATGAGTTTAACCACGAGCCTTATGGCGCCTGAGGACATCGGGTCTGCTCCCTCAATCGGTGTACTATTACGGTTTATTATCCTGAAGTACTACGCGCATTACTACAGCGTTTGCTCCATCGGAAACGACTTCCTCAGCGATGTGCAGGTCGGACGAATACTGCTGTCTACAGACGCTCTACATTCGGGAGTCGCTTTTCAGCTTGCCATCGATGCTGGATGCCAAGCATTCGTAGTGGACGAGCCGGGTATAGGGAAATTTCTGGACCGGTACATTCCAGTGCACGACACTGCCAGTCAGCGATCAATGGACAAAAGTGTGATTCTGTTACTAACCGATGAGAATCGCCGGGACATGCTGGAAATGATTGCTCAACATGAAACGTTCCGTGGTACGTCTTGGAGGTAATCGAAGTAAATGCATCAAGTCCACTATTTTAAACTCATTTTCAAGAAATCCTCAACGTGCTCATCGTCGTCTACGAATCTGGGAACGAGCGACCTATCAGTCTCTACAGCACCGAAACTACGTTCGTCGGTGTGCTGGAAGCTTACAGCATGTCCCTGCGCCCTATCGAGGTTGATTGGAATGATTGGGAAAGTGTGGACTTTTTCCCCGACAAATCGAGCGATCTGCAGGGATATGTGATACGTATGGCCATGTGTAACTATCTACCTTTTACGGGCTACGAGCGGGTGGTAAGTTATTATATTTGGTAAGTTTAGCCAGCAGCAATCTCATTCAGCAGCAACAC
The DNA here is from genome assembly GCF_943735745.2 of Anopheles bellator. NCBI lineage: Eukaryota > Metazoa > Arthropoda > Insecta > Diptera > Culicidae > Anopheles > Anopheles bellator. The sequence continues at coordinate 3,992 of NW_026684537.1, read as the reverse complement.
TTAACGAAATTTAGAAATAAAAACATTTGTCCCTATCGTAATTACAAACAAGTTCAAAGTAAAAATTCTCCTCGCTGGCCACAGTGTTAAATTGAGAGGGTCCCATACGTTTGTTTTGATATATCCTCTAGGAACCGTGGAGTGGTAATGCGTACGATCCCAACACAGGAACTAGGTCGATTTGGCTAGATGGCACCGAGCTGCAGTTAATCGTGTCCTTCTGCCAAAAACGGAACTGTAGCCTCCTGGTCTACACTGGTAAGGGCTTCGATGTTGTGTGGAGGACAGTTCCTCATTCGAAAAATTGCATTTGTCTTCTCTTCCAGAGGATGAAGACGAATGGGGAACCGTATACCCGAATGGGACCGGAAACGGTTTGTTGGGCAGTGTTGCCGAGCGCCGTTCGGACCTCGCGGTGGCAGCTATCTATCACTGGCTGCAGCCTTATAACTTCAGCGAATACACGGCGAGCATCAGCCGCTCGGGAGTTACGGTATTGGTGCCGAAACCTCACGTACTTCCCTTTTGGCGTACCCCTTTCCTTTCGTTCTCTGGACCGCTCTGGGCGGCCGTTCTGGGCACGTTCGTGATGGGTATTGGTGCAACCTTTTACGTAGGTCATCTTCGGCACCGTTTGCTGGTAGCCATTGACGGCGATAGGGCAGCGTCGGAGAAGCTAACGCTAAGTGAAGCTGTATTGATGATGGTCGGCTTTTTTGTGGCCCAATCCGGACCCATCCGTACTGACCTGTTGTCTTGCGTGGTGCTCTTTGCCTCGCTTCTGCTGGCAGGATTCATGGTTAGCAACTGCTACAGCGCAGGACTGGCGGGCATCATGACAGTGCCACAGTACGATAGGTCCATCGATACTGTGGCCGAATTTGCGGCCAGTGGGATGATATGGTACGGACCAACGCCTTATTGCTTGGAGGAGATATTCAACGCCACGGAGGTGAGAAAAACATGTCGGAGAAAAATGCAACGGGAACTAACAATAGCCGTGTCTCTTTATTGTTGCCTCTCTCATGGACAGCCCTACTTGAAGAAAATTGTCTCCAGCTACAGAGTGGCATCACCGCCGGAAACAAAACTCCATGCGCAAGCGGCTAAAACCGGGTTCATCATCGAACAGACACAGAACGGAAACTTTGCTCCGAATGACTTTCTCGATCGCCGGACCTCGACGTTCTACCAGAAACTGTTGGACGATGTATACTTTCAAAATTGTGCCGCCCTCAGTACGAAAACCAATCCACTACGGGCCTCACTGAACGACTATATATTGCGCGTGCAGCAGTCCGGCATCCTGTATCACTGGGGAACCATGACGGCCATCCGCTACCTTCCGACGGAAGTGTTCCGCAATATCGCGAACGCACGTCAGCATCTTCACGACGGGGACGCTGCTCCTCTCGAGATCGGCCATTTCCTCGGCGCATTTTTCATTTTGGGCTATGGACTGCTCTTCGCCGGATTAGTTTTCTTTTTTGAACTGTGTGGCACTAAAATGGCCAAGCGCTTGAAAGAGCGTTTGAGATAATTAGCAAATTTCTACAGAGGGTGCTATCTACCTGTGTGCTATGTAATAGAAAATATGTGTAATTGTTCTTTAAATTATGATTAACCCTTGCCTTGCCCTTGCCTATGATTAACCCTCGGGATAAAAATCCCGCCTAACCACGTTCCCGTGACGTCACTAAAAACATGGTATATCATGCAACCGAAATAACAATACACAAAAGAAGAGTAAGTAGAAAAGTGTGGTTAAAATTTGATAGTTACAAATAAAAGAGATAAACGTAATAAAAATTGGAAGGTGAGAAAGCTCTCATTCCGAGGATCCCGATGATCCCGAGTTCAAAAGACTTCAATTTCCCATCCGTCTTGCAATCGCTATGACCATGAACCAATCACAAGGCCAATGGTTGAAATTTTTTGGTGTGAATTTAAAAAAATCAATGTTTTTCCCATGGTCAATTATATGTGGCATGTTCGCGTTCATATTATTATTGAACATGCCACATATAATTGACCATGGGAAAACATTGATTTTTAAATTCAGACCACAAACTGCGTGCAGCTCGTGTGCATTGTTTGTTCTTTGTTGATAATAAAACAAAAAATATAGTGCGCCACAAGTTAACTGAAAAAAAGAAACCCAAAAAAGTCTAAAATGCCAAGTCTAAAAAAGAATCGTCAAAGTACTAGATTTTTTATCCTAATCCTAATAGAAAAATAACTTGATAAAAACCCCAATTTGCCACAAGCTCATAGAACATAAAACAGACCGAATTCGAGTTTCACATTCAAACAATCATATTTCGCGGAAACACCAACAGTCGGTTCACTACAACTACGTTTGCTCAGTACATCTATTCCTAAGCTTGAAACATGTTTTGTGGTCATAGTTTATCGTTATAAATTCAATTAAGGTCTTTAACAGTTAGCAGGAGAACGTAAGTGAATAGTGACACAGATTGAAGAAGTCATTTCAATATAACTGATTCAGTTGTGCACTTTACATGAAGGCTCCGCCGGGATGAACTATGTGTGAATCAAGAAGAATTACCACCTACAAAAATGTGAGAAATCAGTGGAGAAAAGTCTCTAAAAAATCGACCTCAAATTGACAGCATCTCTGCCATCTGCAAAAACTAGGTTATATTATGAAGCAATTTGCATATGTCCATATAACTTGGACACCATTAAATTTGCGCCAAAAAGACAATTATTCCCTACTTTTCTTCTTTTTATTTTCGTTTTCTTTGCATAAATAAGAATTACATAACCTTTACTAAAGTATGATTTTTTTCGGTCGATTTTGCAGCAATTAACAACCCGCCGTCGTTTTAAGGTGAGTGTCTGTTGTTCTAATGTTCTATTGCCTTCGTCTTCCACAATTTCCTGACACATGCCCCAATGCCGATATCATTGTAATTAAAATGGAGCAATCCACCCAGTGTGGCCGCCGATAAGATGAGCAGCAAGCCGTGCGCTATCTTCGGCACGGTTTTTCCAAACAGGATCGGTCGCACGTAATCCGTCACAATAGCTTCCAGGCCCCAGTGCTGATGCATCACGATGCTTACGGCAATCAGTGTGTCCCCGGCATATGAAGGATACATAAGGCCGACTGGTAAAGCACCGAGCAGTGCCACGGACAGGACGCGTTCCGCCCTCCACAAGCCAACATTGCTGCTCCCTCCTGCGCTAGCGTTCCGGGCTGGAGACACGGCAAACCGACGCAATGCGATGACGGTAAACGGTCTGGGTTTGATTTGGGACGAAAACAGCGGTGCGTAGAACGCACTGGTTTGTACAGCTTTTCTCCCGGCGGCCAACATCACCAACGAAACTGATTTGCAAAGCGGATTATGTATTAGGAGAGCCTATGTTTTCTTTCGAACACCTATTTTCGTTTCGAGTCGATCCTCAGTGAAAGTGACACTGACATGTGACGTAATGCCAAATGGTTGGGGCTTTCGATTTGTACTAAACTTAAACTGCATTAACCCAGTGTTCTAAAAACAATGGAATGATGTTTTGAAATGTGAATTTTTCAAACGCTGGCATTTTGGCCAAGTTCCACATAACACAAAAATCGTTATTAAATGATCAGTAATCTTTATGGGAAAATGAATTTAGGATTATTTTTGTAGAAGCATTGCACCAAAACGTACGAAGCCTCACAATGGTCCTTGATGTCCTTCGCTGAGAGAGAAAAGAAAAAAAACAGCATTCAAACAGTAGGCTGCATAAAGCGCGCGATACAGGATAATTACCAGCATTCTTGCACGCCTCTAGTCCGGTCCGGAAGTCAGACTTTAAATCATCCGGAAGCATGGTGTCGATTTGCCGGAGTGACTTTTCATAGTTCACCTTGCCCCTGCGCGCAACCTGCATGATTTCGAGCAGGCAGCTTACGTAGCATTTAAATTGTTTCGTGTCGGTGAAAACTCCATTGCTGACGGCGTCGGCCACAGCTGCATTGG
>NW_026684536.1:0-6778 GCF_943735745.2 Anopheles bellator | reverse complement strand
TGAAGAGCCCCAACTTGGGGATTCTATTTTCTGAAATAAAACTCGTAATAAAAATGAAACACGTTGACACGCTTCAATCCGTGGTATCAAAATGCTCTCCGTTTTTATTTCTCCTTCCTTATTTATAGTTGAATGCTGACCCCGCAGCTCACACATACCAACGAACTTCCATTCCAGCCATGATATAAGCTTCGCGTTTTCTATGTCCTTATTTGGTCCGAAATTTTTGAGATGCCTCGTCCATGTCCCAGCCTGCGGTCAATCAATGCCTTATCAACCCCAACCAACTCGTATGGGCCGTTTATCGTATGGCTGGATGTTGCATTGCATCATGCATTCTTTAATAGGCTGATTAGAGATTCGGTCCCTTCCGGTCTCTTTTGCCGTTCCATTTGAATTGCAGCAGCTGTATTAATTGAGTGCGTTGCATTTTATCTATATTTGCTTAGGACGCGTTTTGACTGCGTCTTCGATGTTCCGTTTCGTGGGAGATGTAAACAACGCGACTCGTCCTGCGCTCGTTTCAATTAGCTGATAACATGTTTCGAGAGCGAGCCGTTCTTATTTTAATGCTCGCGATCCTGTCTCTCGCGCTTATCTTTGTTTAGGACGCGTTATGACTGCGTCTTCGATGTTCCGTTTCGTGGGAGATGTAAATAAGGCAACTCGTCCTACGCTCGTTCCGATTACGAGTTTCCTGTTGGGAGGTCTGTTGCCACATACATTGTATTATGCAAACATTGTTTCCTCTTTCTGGTTTGAAGCGCATATCGATAACGGATCCGCTTTTTCATGACTGGATAGAATTCGTGGCTTGCGCTGGCCTTGGTCTCTGCATTTCCCCCCCCACTTGTCTAGCTTGAGAATACGACTTGAAGAGGCGTATCTCAAGTGGAGTAGTAACGTTGGTACAATATGGTGCGATAAATTCTTAATACTATTATTGGTTACAATTAGTTTCTTACTTTATCCAGAAAACATATTTCGCGCTATGTTTTCTTCTATGCTGTGTCGAGTGAGGCGTTAGGAATTGAACCTAACCTTAAGACACCTGTGATCTTAAGAATCCTAGGGGTGCGCGATCGCATTGCCCGAATGGCCATATCCTCTGCATCCTACCAGCCCTTTGCGTTCTGTTAGGGGTTGAACTCTTCTATTCCGGACTTAAACCGGCCCTAAGTTTCATTCTTGCATTATCGGTTCCATTCCCACCACTCATTCAATAACTTTGTCGTAAACCTTACAGGTGTATTGCAATGTTGGTTTTCTTGGGCGGACCTATTCGCTCGCTAATTTTTCTCCTGTACTGCTCTTGTCTCGCGGTATTCCCTCGCGGTATTGATTTTACTTTTATTAATTCCATCCCTACCACTCATTTGATGACTTTGTTGTAGACCACGAGCTGGTGCACCAAATGTTGGATTTTTAGGAGGACTATTCGTGCGCTAATGTTCTGCTGTACTATTCTTGCTTCGCGGTATTTTTCCTCGCGGTATTCACTTTCCATTTATTAATTCCATCCCTGCCTCATCTAAATGACTTTGTCGTAAACCCATAAATTGGTGCATTGTAGTGTTGGCTTTTCGGGAGGACTATTTGCGCACTATTTTTCTTAGATCCCATTGTCTTTTTTTTTTCTCTTGCTTTCTTTAACTTTCGTTTGGGTTCCACGTATCTTCTCTTGTTATCGTGCAAATTCTAATTTCATTCTCGTATTCCTGGTGGTTTTTGTATTTTCTCGCACCACGGTTGTTGTTACTTGAAAACATTTCTTTCTCGCCATTTCTCTTTCTCTCTTCCTTGAATTCGTATTTACCTCTTCTGTTTAACTTTGGCCCATGCGTCTCATTTTCTGTTAACTCTGGCTCTGCTGGCCTTCTTATTTCTTTCCGTGTACTTCATCCTTTTCTTTCCTGTCTCTGCTCCACAACATATTCAACTTATTGTTTTTTTTTTCTTCCTCCTACATTTCTTTCATTCCAATAGGTGAATGAGGAAAATCTGGATATTTTACGTTGATTGGATATGTAGTTGGACCCAATCAAAAATCCTTACTACATATCGATAAAATTGTTCCTGACCTTGCCCTTTCGACCTCCTGCGTTTTGACTCTAACTGCTCTTCCGGGTTTTTCTACCCCATGATTTGCTTGGCTTAAAACGGGTGTTGCGTACTTTTTCTACCTTTCTTTCATGTCCTTCTGCCTCCCTCGGTTGCTTTTTACCATTCTTCCTTTTTCTCTCTATCTCTCATTTTCCCTTTGTTCTCTAAAGCCCCTTTTTTTTCATGGAACTGTATTACCCGTTGTATTCTCCTTCCGGACCCTCAACTTTTCTTGTATCTCTCAAAATGTGTACCATGACACATTTTTCTTTTCTGCCTTAACTAATTCTAATCTAACTTATTAAACTGCGTATCGTCTTATTGCCTTCTTTATCGTCGTTGCACTGCTGTTGCCCGGTGGCTTCTGCATGGCTGATGTGGATGTTGCTTTGTACGCTACCGTGTTGTGGCTTTGTCGTATGTATCATCGTGGCAGCCGTCGTCTTTCAGGCATCCGTGGATCTTTTCTCTCTCTTTTCTATAGTCTTCCTCGCTGCTCCATCGGTGGGGTCGGTAGTATCGTCATCTGATTCTCTCTGTTCGTCATACGGACATCCTTCTTGCAGGCAAGCTTTCGAAAGCTAAGACGTTCGTGACTTTGATGCCCGCTGGCTCCCCTGTTTTGTCTCGGCTCCGTCTTTTATATTTAGTAGTTATGTGTCGTATTGTTTACTCGATCCCGTTCTAACCTTTGTCGTAACTTTTTCGTGTGTCTTTCCCTTCGCCTCCGTTTGTACCATCTTGGATTTCTTTATTCGTAATATTTTTTTAAGCGATTGTTATGAACCCTTTCGAATTTGTTTCCATTTTTGATAATTGTGGTTTGTTCACTCGGTAAATCAACTACCAGGTAAGGTCCTCTCCAAGTATTCTGTAACTTCTGTCCGGCGCCCATTGGATTTGCCTGTACTAAAACTTGTTCGCCCCACATTGGTTGAAAAACTTTACTTTTCGTATCATATATCTCTTTGCGTTTTTCTTTTGACTTGACCAAATTCTCCCTGGCTACCGAATGAATGTGTTTAAAAATCGCTTTCATTTCCTTTACGTAATCGTAAAAATTCAGCTGATCAGTATAGCTTTGATAAATGGAAGCGGGAATCCTAGGTTCTCGTCCAAATAGAAGTTCATATGGTGTGTACCCCGTTGATGAGTTAACAGTGGTATTATATTCAAAACAGAAATACGGAATCTGCTGATCCCAAATCTGTGCATTACCTCCTACATACTGTCTTAAATAAATTTTAAGCTCTCGATTAGCTCTTTCTACTAGATTAGCTTGAGGATGATATGCGCTGGTATTAATTTTTTTGATTTTTAGCACTTTGCAGATATTTTTCATCACCTGACCCATAAAATTCGCCCCTTGGTCTGTTACTAATTCTTTCGGAGTTCCATATTGACATATAAAACATTCGACAAATGTTTTCGCAACCGTATTAGCTTCTTGGTTTTCCATTGCCGCCACTGTTAAATGCCTCGTTAAATCATCCTGTATCACAAGGCCATATTTGTTCCCCTGTTCGGACTCAGGTAATACCACGAAGTCCATATAAATTTTTTCGAATGGTTCGGCCGATGTTGTGGTTATTTTCATAGGTACCCTGGTGTATTTGCATATTTTATTTTTCTGGCATGAATCACATTTTCTTACATAATTCTCGATGTCCTTTCTCAAATTCCTCCAGTAATATATGCTTCCAATTCTTTTTCTCATACGTTTTGCTCCCACATGTCCTCCCAATGGTGCATCGTGAAATTCCCTTAATACGGTGTCGATTTCGTTCCCTGATATTTCTATCCTTTTCATACCAGTGTTGAATATATTGAAGGTTACACCATGCTTGTTTCCTAAGAATTGCAGCGTCTGTAATATTTCGAACTGCTTTATCTCTCGGAAAGATACGACTTCAATACTTCCGCTTAACCCTTCGCTTTCTGCATATTTTAACAGCACTTGGCAGAAACGGTTGAAGAACGTTTCCGTTTTCAACAAGGAATTTTTCTTTCCTTCCAGAATTAACCCGTAAAGTTTGCAAGCTGGGAGAGTTACGATGTTATCTGTGGTAAAGTCTTTGAGTCCGTGCGGAAGGTCTTGTAATCTTGAGAGTTCGGTGAAGGAAGTTCGACTGTTTAAGATGACTATTTTAGGAATTTGAGCATTAATATTTTCTTCTGAAGTGAATTTTAAATCCTTTAAAACTATGTTGTTGCGGTTTTGTTCAGTCTGAAATTCTGTATACAATTGTGAGAATCTATATTGGTTGGTGGTGTCGTTGTTGTCATTTAGTGGATCCATATTCATAAGGTTATCAAGATGATTTCCAGTAAGTGTATTATTCGGATGAGTCATGATATTGGTGTTATTATTTGTGTGGTTTACGACATTTTGAGCATCCTGAAGTTTCTTTTGATGTCGTGTGGTAATAGCTACTATCTTTTTCTCTTGGTTATGTTTGTTTTCCTTTTCTTCTTTGTCCTTCTTTTCTTCATCTTTCATTGCTACAGGCATGCGTGATAAAAAATCTGCCACAATATTTTCTCTACCCTGCTTGTATCGGATTTCTAACTCTGTCCCTTGTAATTTTAATCTTAATCTTGTGAGCACAGGTGAGCTCTCTTTCAACCTCCAAATAGAAACCAACGGTCTATGGTCGGTGTAAACTATAAACTTCTGACCATATAGATAGTGCCTAAAATATGCGGCGGCCCAAACAATTGCCAATAGTTCTTTCTCGATCGTATGATAACGAGTTTCGGGTCCATTCAACGATCTACTAGCATACGCTATGGGTCGGTCTATCGTTTTCTCATTGGAAAGCACCGCTCCGATAGCATATTTACTGGCATCAGTGGTTAAGACGAATCTGTCTTGATAATTCGGTCTCACCAATATTGGTTCTGAAATCAACGCTTTGCGCAATATGTCGAAAGCGTCATTACATTCAGTCGTCCAATTGAATTTCACGTCCTTCTTCAGTAAGTCATTCAAAGGGGTACGAATTTTTGCGATACCTGGAATGAATTTGCCATAAAAATTTATTGCCCCCAGAAATGACCGTACCCCTTTTGTTGTTGTTGGTCGGGGCATGTTCTCTATGCTTTTGACATTATCTTTAGCTGGCCTTACTCCCTGTTTATCAATTATGTGGCCTAGATATTTGATCTCTTCCTTCAAAATTTGGCATTTCTTTGGTTCCAGCTTTAAATTGTACTTGCGAAGCCCTCTGAGCACCTTTTCAAAATGTTCGTTATGCTCTTGGATTGTCCTTCCAAAAATGACAATGTCGTCCAAGTATACCACTGCTCTAACACCTTTGATTTCGTACAGCACTGTGTTCATTAATCGTTGAAATGTTGACGGAGAGTTTCGGAGCCCCATAGGCATAGCTCGGAATTGGTAGTGTCCGGAAGGTGTTGAGAAGGCTGTCTTTGCAGCATCCCTTGGCGATATCGGGATCTGGTAGAAGCCTGATTTCAAATCTAACGTGGAAAAATATCTGCTATCTCCCAAGGTGTCAATGATTTCATTGATTAAAGGTATTGGGTATACGAAGGGTTTTGTTACTTCATTCAAGGCTCTAAAGTCCACAACAATTCGATATCTTCTCTGTCCATTGTCGTCGAGCTTCTTGGGGATGCATAAAACGGGAGCGTTGTACGGGCTTGTACTATGTTGTATAATACCTTGTTCTAACATTTCGTCTACCTGTTCTTTTAAATGATTTTTTGTTACCTCCGGGAACCGATATTGCCTCTTATAGATAGGCACGTTTGTCGAGGTTTCGATCTCATGGACGGCTGCCTTGGTTTGCGTAAGTTTATCTCCTTCCATAAAGAAGATATCATTGAATTTACGCAATGTGTCTACCAATCCCACGTCGGCCGATTCAACATGCAAAATATTGAGCAATTGTGTTTCCCTTTCGTATCCTTGTAGCTTCCTAATCTGCTTATATTCAACGATGTCGCAATCCAAATCGCTGTCTAAGTCCGTCCTTCCTTGGTAAAAGTCGTCCTGCATTTCCTTCAAATGTTCCATTCCTAACATTTCGCTTGAATATTCTGCTTCTTCCATTGTGTCCCCAAGTCCCCTATCTCTACGGTCGACCGCTATACCGATGCGTACGCTCGGGTTTCTTTCCCGCCGATGGTTGAGCTGCTTATGTTCAAACTGTTTCGCTGGCGCACACGTTATTTTCATTACCCCTTCTCTTAAGTTGATTTCTGCTTCTTGTTGCTGCAGGAATTCTAAACCCAAGATCCCTGGCATAAGCAGATCCCTGACTACATAAAACCTAACCAGCACTATATTTTCCTCAATAATCAATTGAAGTTCACATGATCCCATGGTAGTTAGAGCACTATTTCCAATACCTACAATCGCTGCTTGATCTTGGCAATCTATTTTTCTTACCCCTATTTTCTTGGCCTCGTCCCACCTAAGTAAATTAATCGTAGCGCCAGTATCAATGCAATATTTTGTCTTTCTCCTAATATTCTCTTTTGTGGCCAATGAAACAAACAACATTTCATCTTTGCTGTGTCCTATCCTCAATATTTTCTCATTTATATTTCTTGTAGCTTTCTCCTTACGCGTTCTCATTGTGTTATCTCCATTTATTCTTTCATATGCTCCGTTTTTTGACCTTCTCCTACAACTGCAACATGGGTT
>NW_026684535.1:0-6783 GCF_943735745.2 Anopheles bellator | reverse complement strand
CGCACTGACCGTAGAACCGACGTAGCTCGATGGAAGGCACAACTCGAGAGAACAACTCGATGTGATCGGTTGATCGTTTTGTATGACTCTCGGCTACGGATTGTTGGTGGCCGTGTGAATGTTTACATTCAGCTGAGAGTGGTCCGTGATCTTCGATGTTTATGTTGGACCTTAATGCATGAAGGCAACTATGTTGTCTTATTAGAATCGTGCTCAATGCATGAATGCAACTATGTTGTTATTTTGGAGTCGCGCTCAATGCATGAATATAACTATGTTACCTTTTCGAAGTCATGCTAACAATTGGGGTGGTGTTAACTGTTTATGCTCACCAATGTTTATGCTTGGTGTTGTGCTAACTGACAGCGCTCCTTTTGTGTCGCTTAAAAACTTTGGCCAAGGTTCGTATACTTGGTTTTTGGGTGAGTGAGGCGAAGTCTTGTGTTTTGACAGATTATTTATGTTTATATTCGGAAGTTCAAGACACATTGTATTTTTGGTGTGAGAATTAAAATAGTTTCATGATGAATTTGTGTTTGTATTACAAGTAATAATTAAGTTAAAATTGTCTTGCATGCTTGTGATACAAAAAAAACGTCAATTGAGTCATCTTCGATTAGTTTTTAACTACTCAAGATGTCTAATTGTTTTCGCCCGAACGACAGGGTGAAAGACTTTTCCGTTGCCTGTCGCCCTCGTTCGTAACCGGTGTGAAAGGTCCAAAAAAGCGTCGCGTCGAAACGTAATTAACGTCGGCTGTGTGTGGGCGCCTTTAGACCCATTTGCGTTGAAATCCCCGTTGACCATCTTGATAATATGTGTTGGGCAGTGGTCGTATTCACGCTCCAACTGCGCGAAGAATTCATCCTTGTCGTCTTCGGTACTTCCGACGTGAGGGCTGTGCACGCTTATGATGTTGTGTTGAAGAACCGGCCCTAGATTCTCAACTTACACAATCGACGGCTGATTGGCCACCGCCCAATCACCCGTTTCCATATCTCGCCCATCACTATAAAAGCTGTCCCCAGCTCATGTGTGTTGCTGCAGCTCTGGCATATAAGTATCCCGGAACGTACGTACCATTGAGCCTTTTGCAGCACACCTCCTGCAGTGCTACGACGTTGAACCTGCGGGATTTCAGTACCTCGGAGAGCACCCGCGTGCTCCCTTAGAAATTCAGAGATCGGCAGTTGCACGTCCCGAGTTTCCAATCGTTAGTGCGTTTTCGTGACGCCCGCTGATATAGCAGTCGGTAACGCTCGGCAATGTCGAAGTCACGCAGCTGGCAGTTCGATTCCGGTCCGGTTGTCACTTTCAACGGGTCATGGTTTCGAATCCCGATACCAGCGTGACAGGGGCCAACGCGACGCGGGGCCAACAACTCCACCCGTAAAAACGAACCGTTGTGAAAAGCATTAGGACTATTAATATCGTTTTTGATGCAGGTTAAGACTGCCCAGCGGTTTTCGCCAAATAAGAAGAAAAAGCTCAAACCAAACCATCACCGATTTTATTGGTGCTTGCTAGCTCATTAAAAACATTTTGTTAATCTAAAACATTGCTATGCTTAACCGATCCGTCTTTTTTGTAAATACTTGTTCAATATATAGTTACAGCCTTGCATCTATCAAGCCGTCTCACCGTTCGCTACGAAACGGTGACACTCAACCTGACAGAGTCGGCGTTTGCGACGCCGACCTCACGATCACAGGGTAGTGTTAGGTAAATGTAGGAATAGGTTTAGAATAGGTAGTGTTAGTGTTAGATTAGAAATTAAGTAGGAATAAGAAATGTGTATAATAAAACGGCACTCTCGATTTGATATCGCCTGAGTAAACACGTGTTCGAGTTCGATCACATAATTATATAATGATTGAGATAAAAGCACACTATGTCAGTATATCAGTAAAGCTAATATATTTTATCGGATTTAATGGAAAGAGAACGTTAAATTGAAAAACTCATTCGACCATAATTTATGTGTGTGCACAGAAGTGAAAGGCTATTGCTTAGTCATCGTACTATAGCTCAATTCACATAAGAGAAGAACTCTGCAACTAGGTTATAGTGCATGTATTTGGATGATGATATCGTCTTCACGCCTCAGCTTAATTCGCCACTCACTATGCCACGTCGGACACTCACTTCCGGGATTCAGCGAGATACTACGGCACTAGATGGAACACTGACAAGCGGCCGCTATGGTCACCGTCTTGAAACGCCAGTGCTCGCGTAACGGTTCGGGCAGCAACGTCGAGTGATGGTCCGACTCACCCACGGGTTCGTTGTCGGTGCGCTTGGTGAGGACGCGCACCTTATAGGGGATCTCTTTGCAGCTGAAACCGCGCCAGCATTTCTGGCTGTTAATGCTACGGTTCTGACAGATCGCGTTCACAATGTAGCGTGGGAAGTGCGTGTTGCCGAGATCGAGCAGCTCGTACTGTTTGTGGTATGGCAGAGGTAGGGCAGAGGTATATAGACGAGAGAGTATGGATCAGGCTAGTAATAGTAGTAATAATAGTAAGGTTAGCGTTAGGGATCAGGGTTCGCTGCCACACGCAACTCTGCGTTTACCTTCGTTTGGCAGGCGCAAGATGACGGATACTGGGCGTAGAAGTCCGCCGATAGTTCACGCCTGAAGTCGGCGGTACGCTTACGGGTGCTTGATGCTGTTGTCTGCAGTCGTGTTCGTCTTATACCAACGTTTGCACCTGCTCGCCTGGACTGCCGTCCCATATACCGGACACCCGTGTAGTCCCAAGGCGCTTCTGCATAGTTCTTTTGTGAACTTCTAATGGTTTGTCTAGCCAGGTGACTCAGGTGGTGCTGTGCCCAGTCATGCATATGCCATCGATCGATGGGTGGGAAGCAATTAATAGTAGGCAGTGGCATTCTGCGTGCTCCTAGTCCATTGTTCTCTTCGTCGTCTTCATCGTCATCAGCGGCAATTTCTTCGTCACCCTCCTCGTCGTCGTTAGAAACGGTGGCACCATTGTAAAACCTCAACTCTTCATCATTCTTGGTGTAATATTTTCTCGCTTCTTGCGATGGTTGCAATGTGTGATCGTGTGTGGCCCGGAAATGGTTGTTGATTGTGGTGTCCGTGATGATTTCAGCGTGCTTTAATTTTCCGTGGGTTGGGACAAGAATCATACCTATCATTAGCCCGCATATGTTCAACTACAGATAGTGAAATCAGTTATGTTAGTACAATTATTACAAACGATGTTATGTGCCATGCCCACTTACTGTAAGCCGCATTGTCCTTACAACTTTGCAACGTTGTAGCTGTTAAATGATGGAAACTCACAGTTGATGGAACCACAAGCGAACGATAACGTTGCTTACTCTTAGGATATGAACAGTAAACGCTAATTATCAGCTATACAAAAAGAACACTATGAGACAATTTTGAAACGATATGTGAATTGAACTCCTCCACCGCCGACCACCGACTTTGAACTAGGTACTTTCACGCAAGACGCTAACGATGGTATCAATGAACGATGTAGTCAGAATCCAGCATTCCATTTATAATTTATGGTTGAATTGCAAAGTGGTAGAAAAATTTATCTCGCTCAAACTGTTGCTACGGGCTACTAATGGATGTTTGTTAAGCGAAGTTTAGAAAGACGTTGTCATCTGGTTCCCACGCAACCGACACATTATAAGCAACTCAGTGTAATGGTATCGGCTAACACAGGTACTACTTTACCTTATTCATCGCTAGCTGTTCCCGGAGCGCGTCGGCACGCCTCAGTTCATCGTCATTTCTCGATCTGGCGTTTCAAAGGACTTCCCGATGGCGTATCCAATCTGCTTCCCCTTTCATTTTCCGTTACTACTACCTTTCAGACGATCAGGCTTCTCGGTGACGTATTTGTTCAGTTTCCCTTTCCGCCTCCCATTACTCTGTTCCAAATAATAGGGCTTCCGGATGATGTATCCGATTAGTTTTCCTTCCCGCTTCCCGTTGCATGGCAAAACTCGCGCTAGCTAAATTTGACTCAAATTGTTTGAACACTTTTCGGGCTTTTGCTGACATTTTCCCAAATTGTGTACGGGAGCCCCCTTTGTAAAGTGGCGAGGGGTTTCAAACATTCACCAGAAAATTATCCCTTCCCAAAAACTCCCACCTGCAGAACTTGGTTCGATTTGTTCGAAAACAACCCGAATTAGGCTGAATTTTATGTTACGTTTATATGTGAGCCCCCTATCTCGGAAGGTGTGAAATGTACAGGCTGTACACCGTGAAAGTGATACACTCATTCGAGTGCCCATCATTTTAATTTTTACAGCTTTAGGTTCGATCTTTGTTTACTATTTGAAGATGTACTATGTTTACAGTTTATTCATACATGATAAAGTTACTGCTTGTGTTTCGTTCACCAGAAAATTGTTAGGGATTCTTATAGATAACAAATCAAGATGTTGTATCTTCAAAACCTCATTAACATTCAGATGAAGTGAAAGTTGTAAAACTGAACTTGACCAGATTATTCGTGTACAGGACCATCAAACGTTTCAAGGAAACTGGTACAGTTGTCCCCAAAGAGAAACCGGGGAAAAAACGGGCTTTACGGACTTCAGCGATATTTAAAGCGGTGAAGGAGCGTATTCGACGAAATCCAGTCCGCTCGGAAAGAAAAACGGCACGTGATATGAAAATGAGTCACACCTCCATGCAAAACATAATCGAAAAGGATCTTGGAATAGTCCTTTTAAGAAGCGTGGAAGCATGGAAGCATGGTCGATTGATGGATTATCTCTCCAAAGTATTGCCGACAGGGTTCTCAGATCTCGGATGCTCCTGAAAACCCACGCTGCTCACAAAATATTTTTTTCGGATCAAAAATTGTTCACTTTGGAGGCAACTTTGAACAAGCAAAATGATCGTGTCTATGGTGGAAGTCTTCGTGATATACCAGCCGATAAAAGAAATGTAGAAGTAGGATAAAATTGGGGTCTACAGGTACCAAAATGCATCAGCTGTGATGGTTTAGAGAGCAATATCAGCAAAAGACAAACTATTACTGTTATGCATCGATCAGGTCGTGAAAATCAACAAGCAGTACTACTTGCAAAACATTATCAGAAGAATTTGCTTCCTACCAAGTTGCTGCTGCAGCTACCAAGGAACTTTTGGGGGATGAAGATTTTTGCTTTCAATACGATTCAGCACCTGCGCATAAAGCATTGGTTGTTCAGAAATGGTGCAAACAAAATTTGCTATGATTCATCAGTTCCTCTGAATGGCCTTAATCGTTTTCCGATTTAAACCCACCCGATTTTAATATCTGGGGATACATGCTAGGAAAGTTAAGCAACGTAAAGCATATGAGTTTGAACACTTTTAAGAATCATTTGGTCCAAATCTGGAATGAAATGCCGAACGAAGACGTGCGTGCGGCGTGTGATGCTTTCGAAAAGCGACTTCAGGCCGTAATCAAACATAAAGGCGAAAAATTTGAATTGAACGAAATACATAGTAAGTTTACTACTTTAACATGTTATTAACACAGCTAGAAGAGATAAAAAAAAATTCTGATTTTTACGACATAATTTAAGTGTATCTGGGGGGCTACATGAGGCGTGAAAACTAGCGTAAAATTAATTTGTAATGCCAAACCGTTTACGCTTCGTGTGGTAGCAAAAATATAAAAACGAAATGTCAAACGTGCATAATGAGCGGTCCAGACGCTACGATACGATAATCATGTCTGCGTAACTGACGTCTCCGGAGACGTCATTAATGTCACTGACGCAGATCTACAAATCTGAGCAACCGAGCATCAATTTGTGAACAAATTTCAAACAAGTGCCAGTTTGTCGGTTGACTTGTTGATGTTTTGTTTTGGCCTCTTATTTATATTTTGGACGTTTCGTCAACGTTCGCGAAAGTGCTTAACTGAATTTATAAAAATTTACGAAAGTCTGCCATGTCTTTGGCAACTAAAAAATAAAAAATATAGTGATCGCAATAAAAAGGCGGAGGCATACGATGCCATTTAAAAGCTATTTCCTCGACACTGTAACCTCTTCGCACGTTCTTTTTTCGCTTTTTAACCGAAAAGCACAATGCTAAGGCAAACCAACACAGTGTTGCTTCCATGGTTGTTTCCAACATGTCCAACCGACAACTTGTCCAACTTGTTTGAAATTTGTTCACAAATTGATGCTCGTTTGTTCAGATTTGTAGATCTGCGTAAGCGACATTACTGACGTCTCCGAGAGACGTCAGTTACGCAGACATCGTTATCGTATCGTAGCGTCTGGACCACGCTTAATGTAACTCCCCAGTATCACTTTCACGTTGCCACCCTGTACTTTTTCTATTATACGATCCCTATTGAAATCTAGAAGGCTGTAGCAGTCCCTTGCTATTTCTCTTTCTCTCTCTCTCTCTCTCTCTCTCTCTTTCCCCATCTCTTTCTCTGTCTCTTTCCCTCTCTTTATCACTTTCTTTAATAATTACACGCAAACTATGCAGTTACCTCCAACATCACCGTTTTTGGAGACAAAAGAAAAATACAATTTCGTATCCGTGGGCCCGTCCTCGTAGGTCACACTTGTCGATCAAAAACATGTATTTCTTTTTCGTCTTTACCTCTTCATTGTCCTAATCGAAAGAACTCGTTCTATCTTCCACCACTCGCTCTTAAACCTCTCTAAATTCGATTGCAGGGGGGAGCGTCATCCTTCCCAGTGAACAATTTTGAGAGCCCGAGGCTGCCCCTCTGTCTGCGACGCGGCGGAGGAAGGCTGAGACGAGTGAGATCGAAC
>NW_026684534.1:0-6796 GCF_943735745.2 Anopheles bellator | reverse complement strand
TTACGCTTCGTGTGGCAGTAAAATATAAAAACGTTTACGTTCGTGTTTTTGGTCCGAAAAAATAGAAATAGAAAATAGAATAGAAAAATAAATAAATTGATTTCTGAATATTTTTTCTGCTTTTTTAGATTTTGTTGCTATACCAGCAAATAAGAACTTAAATTACCCTCTGCTTGTAATCAAAGCGTATGCAAAAAGTGTTTACACTCGGGTTTACGCCTCGACCGACCCGTAAACATTTTGACAGTGGCGCAGCAGTTTGGAATTAATCTGTAACTGTGGGGCAAGCGTAACGTAAGGATTTTGACATTAACGATTAATGCCAAACTGCTGCGGCGCTGTTAAAACGTTTACGGCTCGCGCGAGGCGTAAACCCGAGCGTAATTATTTTTTTCATACGCTTTGCTTACAAACTAATTTATGAAGAGAATAATTTATGTTTTTATTTGCTGGTATAGCAACAAAATCGGAAAAAACAGATAAAAAAATTCAGAAATCAATTAATTTCTCTTCTATTTCTATTTTCTTGGACCAAAAACACGAACGTCAACACGTTTCACGTTTCGTTTTTATATTTTTGCTGCCACACGAAGCGTAAACGTTTTGACATTACAAATTAATTTAACGCTAGTTTTCACGCTTCGTGTAGCCCCCCAGTAATGTCAAAAACATTTCGTTGCGCATCGTGTTGCCGGTCGCCCGGTCGATGCGTATTGAAATGAGATGGGTGTTTGAAACGTCACCCGTGACAAATCATTCTGTTGCTCGGGACCAAAAGTGTATTCTGTGAGTGTGTGTATCAAAGAGAATAGAGGCTGAGAGTAATAAATAGAAAATTCAAATCATTCGCTAGGGTTATTTTCGTTTTGCACGGTAAATCTGGGTAGAGATGCCATCGAATAAAACTGTGCAGCGTACCAAAAAAGTGTTCCCTTTACGTAAGGAATCACAAACGTTTCCAGAAAAGTTTTCTACCGATTATATTAATTTTACATTCGTCAAATCGTTGATTTTCGAACCGTCTCGTCTGCCGCTTGTTTCGTTGGCCGTGCTGGCCGCCGAACTTGTTCTGAATGTATTTATAGTGCAAAATGTGCGTTATACTGAAATTGATTGGATAGCATATATGCAAGAGTGCGAGGGCTTTATCAATGGAACTACCAACTATTCGATGCTTACGGGTACATTCGCAAAGTGTTTTATATTTATGCTGATGAACAAAATATCGGTTTTATTAATCATTAACGTCTACTTCACTTTTTCATGTCTAGGTGACACAGGTCCACTGGTTTATCCGGCTGGTTTTGTGTATATATACAGCGCATTGTACTTTCTTACTTCGCGAGGAAGCAACATCCGTTTGGCGCAGTACATCTTCATCGGTATCTATTTGCTTCAACTGACGCTAGTACTCCGACTGTACTGCAAAAGTCGCAAAATTCCACCATACGTAATCTTAGTTACGATATTCACTTCATACCGCATCCACTCCATCTACGTTCTACGACTATTCAACGATCCAATCGCGGTGTTGCTGTTGTACGCTGCTTTAAATCTGTACATTGACGGACGATGGACCCTTGGTAGCGTTATGTTCAGCTTGGGCGTGTCAGTGAAGATGAATATTCTGTTATTCGCTCCTGCAGTTCTACTGATGTTCATCACAAATCTTGGTTGGTTTAGAACGTTTATTCAGTTAACTGTTTGTAGTTGTATCCAGATACTGCTGGGTTTGCCATTTTTGTCGACCTATCCGTGGGAGTACATCAAAGGAAGTTTTGATTTTGCACGAGTTTTTGACCATAAATGGACAGTAAACTATAGATTCCTAGAGCCGGTGATTTTCGAGAGCAAAATGTTTCATTTGGGTTTACTAGCGCTTCATCTGGCACTACTTGTAATTTTCGCAACACCTTGTCTCAACTATTTCCAAAACTACTGTCGTTTGCGTAATCTTGAAATCATGCTCGCACCGCAGATTGCAGCACAAAATCTGATAGAGGAGGAGAAATGTACTGGAAAAGAAAAACGGTCCTTATCGAACCGGAGAAGTATAACTGACTCTGCCCAAAAAGAGAACTCTGGCTCTGCACAAAAGCTATCCGAAGAAGAACAACAATTTTTGAAGTCGTTTGAGAAAACCATTAAACAAGCCTCTGATCTGGAGGAGAAAAAGCACTTGAATCAAACAAGAGTAAAGGCACCAAACATCTTTTCAATTCACTTTGATCGTTGTAGTCAATTGGCATTATTGCCACTTTTTCTATCAAACTTTATCGGCATTGTTTGCGCTCGGAGCCTACACTATCAGTTTTATGTATGGTACTTTCACAGCTTGCCGTATCTTATGTGGTATACGGAATACGAGAACAGTTTCAAGTTTCTAATGTTGTTGCTGATAGAGTTCTGCTGGAATACCTATCCTAGCACGGTATTGAGCAGCGTTACCTTGCATGTTTGTCATGTAATACTGCTTTTCGGTATTGGCAAGAAAATGTTTCGTCGCATTCCAGATCTAGGACAGTTCAACAGGGTAAACTAAATGTAAGCTATTGCGAACAAACAAACTTACAAAACTTCGTTTATACTTGATTTTTTACTTGTAATGAATCAAAATAAACGAAGCGAGTTCCCGTGTTGTGATTTTTTTTCAAATCTACGTTTTAATGGTAAAATTTTATATTTCTATTTGAAGTTTGAAAACTATACTGCAGGGCTACACGATGCGCAAATAAATTTTCAGGCATTTCAGATACTGTTTGCGCTGGTGTCATAACGTTTATGTGTCGGCCGAGGCGTAAACCCGACAGTAAATACTTTTTCAATACTCTTTGTTTACAAACAGAGGATAATGTAAGTTCTTATTTGCTGGTATAGCAACCACATCGGAAAAAACAAAAAAAATATTCAGAAATCAATTAATTTCTCTTCTATTTCTATTTTCTCGGACCAAAATTACGAACGTAAACACGTTTGACATTTCGGTTTTATATTTTTGCCGCCACACGGTAAACGGTTTGGCATTACAAATTAATTTAACGCTAGTTTTCACGCCTCATGTAGCCCTCCAGTTACGCCTAATGTAGCTCCCCAGTTATACACTTTTGTAGATATCAGACCGGCAATTAAAAGGGGAACGGAACCGAGGAGATTGTAATGAATGCGTGCGTAGTAATAAGATTGTGAAACCGGCGATTGTACGTTCGTCGCTGGGTAACGAAACAATTGTGTATTTGAAAGATAAACAAATAAAAAATCAATAATAAAACAACATTCCTGCTATTTTTGCTATAATAGTTTTTAATATTTTTAATGATCAATTGTAATTATCAGCAAAACTTTATAACAAAGATCATAAAATGAGCTGTTTTGACATCAATTGTGTTTCCTCGATTTGCAAAACAAAAGAAAACACCATGCAGTACCAAGAGTACGACTTCTTTATTTTAACATATAACACGCATACGCAGTACATTATCCGACGAAATTATATATTAAACTTCAGTGTACTTAAAAAATACATTAATCCCATTAACACCTGATTCAACTGCTTGAATAATTTTAGTTTCTTTTCTACTAAGCCCACACACGAGCTCGATTCAGAGTGTGTTACTACTTTTTTTAACTGTCTTGTTACGTATCATCATGGTATTCAACTCAGATGGTGAACGAAAGTATTCATCTAACAACAGCACATGTTTATCTTTTATTTTGTACCTAGACTCCTGCCAAGGTAGCATACCACCTGGAGGCACTGGAACTACATCACCTTGGTAAAATTTCAGTTTCTTATAAGTTAAAGGAATTTTTCCTTCAAACATGGCGAGGTATCTTGAATAAAATGTGAAAAATTAATTAAAAGAAGATATGAAACAGATATTAGAGCAACTATTTACTTACTGTTTTTCTTTGCGATAAATACGCAATGGATAACGGTTTATTGCAACACGAATAAGTATATTGATGAAACTGAAAAATCCCAGGAAATATAGTAAATCTGTCTCGTTGGTTGTTAGTGTTGCGTATTCAATTTGGAATGGCACAACGATGTCATGAAAATTTTTGATATATGTGAAGGCACTGATTCCACCTACCGTTATAAAACTGAACGTGGTCATATAGTTGCATGCTGAAAGAAACGTAGTTTGTTTAACATTTAAAACCAAAGAAACCACAAAAAGAGAAGTATCTCGGTGGCTTACTGGCTAGTGGCACGCTTGCACAAATCTCCTCTCTTAAATCATTGTAAATGGTAGTCTTTGACCCTAGACCCTCGAGACGACTCCGAACTTTAGTCTATCCTGTCTGCTATACAACCCGGTTAAGGCATGAACCAAGTTTGCATCGTGTGAATACAAACACAGTGGTATTCGAATACTTATTGTGGCGGAGGACGCCCGCTGTTACCAGCAACGGCACCAGAAGCACGTGCGTGTGACCGACGCATCCGTCAACCCCAGAGCGGAGCGAGACATTGAGACGCTTCGCGCCAAAAGTGTGGTCCTAGAGTAACACGTATCGGTGCGCCTGGCGAGAGACGAAGTAGACGACGAGCTCGCAGATAGACGCCACCAAGCGCTTCGACACGCAGTGGACGATCTTACATCAGCACGGTGAATCCGACGCCGTCAATTCTATCCGCCCAACTCACGCCCTGGACCCTAACGTCATCTCCCCTCTCGTTACCGAGGTGAAAAGAAGCCTAAGAGGCGCCGAGACGCCAACAATGACGAACAATGAACAATGACAGAGACGCCAACAATGACTGTTGGAGCTGAAACCGGACAACAGGGATGGGATAATTGTGTTGTGCAACCCTACTCTCGGATGGAACCTTGCTAGGACGCAACCGGGAGCTTCGTAACTGTCTAGTTTGTCGATATTTTTTGTTCCTGTTCCTTCCTTAAAATAAAATTATAAATTGTACAAATTACCAATCATACATTTCAAAAATTATTATCATAGATGTAGCAATGGCTAAGCTGGGATTCATTGGTTCACTGACGAATAACGTCATCAATAGAAGTTTCCTTGGCAATCTAACCACCTTCAGGCCTTTGATCGGTGATACTAGCTGTGACATATTAACCGTTTCTGAAACTTGGCTCTCACCAGAAATCTCAATCCATGGATATAACATTATACGGCAAGTCGAATAGGGCTCGGTGGTGACCAAAACCAGTCGGGATTAAAAGAAGTCACATTTTCTGTATGGCTTGACGAGATGCATCAATGGTACCAAAAACAGCAAACTCGGTCGTTGTATCCTCTTCGTGTTCTTTTGTAAATGAACATTTATCTCTTTGCCAGGAATACCAAAAGCTCGTTTCATGTACAAACGAGTCTTCCATTGAAGCCAAAAAAAAACTTGAAACGAGGAACCAACAGTGCCACTACATGCCCCAAACGGAAGGAAGCGATTGTTGACATTCTTCAACAAGGTGTTGGAGTACAATGTCCATCGGGCAATAAATACGACCCAGACCGTTCTTCTAATGTTAAAAAAAATATACACTTACATTACCAATCAAAAAACTATATTAACAACATAATAATTAAGACAAACAGAGACGTTGTTGCGACATTTTTTTGTATAAAACATGGAGTAAACACATATCTGACAGTTAATTTAACTTTAACTGCTGTACATGTTTAATCTTGCCCCAAGGGAAAGCTGGGAACCGTCTCCAGTCGATGTAGTTTTATTATGACTTTTAAATTATTTACCGTTTTTGACTGTAATTTTACATTATTTACTTGAACTTTGAAACGAAAATAAAAACACCTAACTCAGAACTAATGTAAAATATAAAACTTTATCAGGAGGTTCTCCCATGTCGTTAGCAACATTTTAAGAATACCTTAAACGGGGCCACAACTATGTATCACAAGATCTCTTTATACCCAAGGGCAGTGCTAACAGGAAACAGCTTTTATTTCCTAAAAGTCTAGTTTTCAAAGTCTAGTTCTAGACATCAAATTACAAGCGTTCCAGCGTTCCAGCGTTTTAATGTTATATGATCATAGTTATTGCTATTATGGGAGGATCAGGTTAGCTTATGGGACATACGTACCTGTAAGGTAATATTCCATTGGGGCACGATAAATGATACCGTATCCAGGGGGGATGCCATCTTTTTTCAATAAAAAATCTTCCCGTTTGATGGTTGCCTTGAATGGTATAGTTCTAGATGTTTGAAACTTTCTCTTGCTGGAAAAGATGAACAAATTATCCTACAGGTTAGTGTTTACTTGTGAACGTTACCGTTATTATTCATACACAGTTTGTACAATTGCGGTTAAAGCATATGTATCATTACATTTTCGTAGAACAAACACTTTTAATTTCCCGGCAAAGTTGCAACAGAGCATTCTCATAGAATGTGTGCTTCACAAAAATTGCGAACAATTGTTCTAGATTAATGTCAACGTGACAATTGCACAACGGCTTCTCTTAAGAGGCCCTACAAATGAGAGCCGCGCAACAGCTTATAACTGCGAAGACAGACGATGCGTAACGTAATGTTTGTGGCATTAATGTTTTATGCAAAACTGTTGCGTCTCTGTCAAAATGTTTACGGGTCGGCCGAGGCGTAAATACTTTTTGCATACGCTTTGCTTACAAGAGGATTATTTAAGTTCTTATTTGCTGGTATAGCAACAAAATCTAAAAAACAGAAAAAAATATTCAGAAATCAATTTATTTATTTTTCTATTCTATTTTCTATTTCTATTTCTCGGACCAAAATAACACGAACGTAAACGTTTTTATATTTTACTGCCACACGAAGCGTAA
>NW_026684533.1:5907-7311 GCF_943735745.2 Anopheles bellator | reverse complement strand
GGTCGGCACTGCGAATCAATGGATGGAATGTCGAAGTGGCATTTATCTCTCTGTCTCGTTTCCCCACCCCCCGCACCAGACACTGCCCCACCGCGTCGCGGAAAACTGGCGCCAGTTTTTCTGCGCCCCCCCGGGGGGGTTGGTGGACGAGTTTTCCTGTTCGTTAGGGCTAGAGAGAGAGAGAGAGAGAGTGAGGCAAGAGTAGGACAAGAATCGAATCAGCGGCAGCACAAAACATAATCAAAAATATGATGATGCGATACCCGCGGGTGGGTGGGTGGTGTGGAGGGGAGGGGGGTGTCTGATGTGTGAGGATAACTAAAGGACCCTACGAAACCCCCAACCCCCCCACCCTAAGGCAGAGCGTCGTCCTGGCGCGCCCGGTGGCCCTTACATTGGCCCAGTGCCAGAGTGGAGTGGCGCCACCGAGACTTTCTCTCCCATCCTCTCCCTCGCTCTCCCTCGCTCTCTGCTGCACCGGGAGGTCCTTGAGTTTAATGGTGCCAATCCGTGCCCGCAATCCCGGAGGCACACCAATCACAACACAGATCTGGCCGCCCGCCACATTTTTCTTTTCCGCTGTTTGCTATTATTTTTCAATCTGACACATAGCCGCCAGAGCGCCAGATCGATGCAGTGTGCTGGCGTGTACGTCAGACCCCCCCCCCCCCCCCTCCCCAGATTTTGGTGAGGGACAGGACTTGCGCAAGAAATCCCGGTGGAGGATGAAACTGCCGTTAGCCGTTCTCGTGACATGATCAGCCCAACGGCGAGCCTGGCGAGACGTACGCACGGTGCTCGATCTATCTGTCTTCTTCTTCAAGGACGCGCCCGAGGAGGCTTTCATCAGACGTAAAATTGACCCTCTTATTAGAACTGAGATTTCTGACCCGTGAACGTAATTTGCACTAAAGTCTTGAATGGTATGTTTAAAAATATGAAAAAAAAAAATGAGAACATGAGAACAGCGGGGCTTCCGAGCGGACGTGAGCGGACAGGACACGTGGCACCAAATTCGGTACAGCACTGTGCACCGCAGCGAATCGGAACGGCTGCGGATCGCTGGACCCCTTTATGGCCGCGCTATTTACGGGACGCAGTGAGTTTTGGATGCAGTTCTTGTTGCTGTATCCTTTTTTTTTTTTTTTTTTTTGATGCCCATTTATTTCCGATGCAGCGCATTCTTCTTCGACTGCCATACTTAATGGTTCCTTCACAGACACACACACACAGCGGGAAGTATCGTCCTGTCGTCGGCTGGATGCGCTGGATTTTTTTGTGATTTATTGCCTCAACGGCGGAATCGCCACCCAGAAGGGCTCAAGGCCAAGTGGACCGGTAGAAAGGGGGGGCGGGGGGGGCCGCGCCGATTGAACGGCAAGGCAAAGATGGAGAAAGTGTGTG
>NW_026684533.1:0-5407 GCF_943735745.2 Anopheles bellator | reverse complement strand
GGGGCCGCGCCGATTGAACGGCAAGGCAAAGATGGAGAAAGTGTGTGTGTGTGTGAGTGAGTGAGTAAGAGAGAGAGAGAGCGAGAACGGGGGCCATCGGAATCGGTTCCGGATGCCGATGGCATTTTACACACGCCGAGATCGGCCGAGATTCGGGAAACAATAGCCAGGATGCGGCAGGGGGGGGCAGGAGGAGGCTCCTAGCGTTCTCTCCTCTTCCACCAACCCCTCCTAGCCGTGCCCACCACCGAAAATTGTGAACCAACTGCCGTGCCGGGCGCGCCACGATGTCTCGCCTTCTCCGGGGGCTCCCGGACTTGGTCGGGTCCTGAGGGGGGGGTGGTGGGCAATAAGGAAGAAGTCGAGGAAGTCGCCGTCGAATGTCTTCGACAGCGTGGCGCGGCCGGCGTCTTCGGTGAACGGCTCGGAACGTAATCCGAAACTCCGAAACCGAAACGGGCGAGGAAAGTCCTGGGCGAAAGAAAAAATATATTCTGGGTGGCCACGGGGCGGACGGTACGGGCCCGTGAAATTATACGGTACGGGTGGGAACCTGGGGAGGGGGGGGGGGGGGGGGGTAGCGAGGGGGTAGGTGGGGGCCCAAAAATTACTTTGCCAAAAACACTGCCAAATTGTTGAGCATCGCCAGCCAACGCGGCCGGGATGCCTTCTGCACTCCCCTCCCCGTGGCCTTCGGTTTCCCATCCTGCCCCACCCCTTTCCGGTGCCCTTGCGCTACCAAGCTGCGACAATACATAAAAGAGCTCGAGCTCGCGGAGCGAAACCAGGAGCAAGGACGAGAGAGACGCGGAGCGTAATAAAATAATCATGGCGCCAGACATTTTGACGCCAGAATGTTTCTTCGCTCCATAAATTCACCCCAACCCCCACCCCCCCCGGGGGTGCGGTTCTGTTCTCGCGCGATATGTGTGCGCGAGTGAGCGAGAGAGAGGGAGAGAGGGAGAGAGGGAGAGATTCTGTTTCGGCGCCTCGAGTGTCTTGGCGAGTTTTTCCGCCGCTCCTTTCTCCTTTCTGCGGACGGACGCCGGAAAAACGTTCTTTTCGAGTCAGCATCAAAGACCGGAGCCGGGACGGAGCCACGATGCCACGTCGGAGATAGCAGCAACGCACACAGCGAAGGAGCACACGGTGGCCCAGATCGGTTGGCCGTTCCGTTTTCGCGGAGTGCGGAGCTCTATCTCGATGGCAACCCCCGAAGGGATAGAAAATTGCTCAATTGTCCCGGTGGGCCACGCAAGCAAGTGGATTTGGAGGGGGGGCAGGGGGTAGGAGGGGGACGTTTGGTATGGGAGAGAAAAACAACACCACCCCCGAAGGAGCTCGGAGACTCGGATTGACTCATTGACAAATACGCAGCCGGTGGCAGCCACATTAAGCGAAGCTGCGTCCTGCTGCGTTATGCTCGGAAATTATGCTGCCCCTCCAGAGGCAACGAGAGAGAGAGAGAGAGAGAGAGAGCGAGAGCGAGCTCCTTATTCAATCTTCCATCGCGCGGACCAGGACGAGTGTTCCGGCTTCAGATTACAGCTTGCCAGTTACAGCTCTTATCACCGCTTCGCTGGGCACCCACCCACCCCCCTTCCGGCCCGTTCTGGGTGGGTCTGGGTGGCCCGAGTGTCCAATCGCATCTGGGGCGCGATAAAAGATTTCATGAAACACTAGACAACAAACCCGACTGCAGCTCGGCTCGGCTCCTTTTTATGTGGCCCTATGCTCTCTGGACGAATGTGTGTGTCGACTACGGGGGGGAATACGGACGGACGGGCGGGTGGGCCAGTGAAACCGCAAACCGAAAGTTTCTGCACTTAGCGCCCCCATTTTTCCGGCTTTCGGGAAGCGTGAACGCCACGCCACGGTTCGGAAGGGGCGATTTTCCGCAATCGGAAAAGCCACAAGGTCTAATGAGACGAACGGAAACTTTCTGCTCACCCGAGACCGCGCCCCACACACAAAGAGAGTGTGCGACAGAGAGACAAGGAGGGAGAGCGAGAAGGGCGAGACTCTCGGCGAGACATCGTTCAGCAAAGTTTTAATATGACTTATAAAATTGTATCCCCCCGCGTGGAGTGCAGGGAAGATTATTACCGGGAGGATATTATTACTTGTCAATCTCTCTCCCTCTCCCTCTCCCTCTCCCTCTCTCTCTCACCCACCTCCACCCGAAACCCTTTCCCAAGGGGGAATGCACAGCAGCAGCAGCAGCAAAACTTCTCAATCCGGTGCAGATATTGCAACGGAGCTCGAGCGCCTCTAATGCTCACTTCTATGCTGCTTTTATGCTGCGCTAAGTTTTCTCGGCCGACCCGGCCCCGCGCGAGGGGAATAAGGAAGAGATTGGCGCGTCCCAGGCCCCACCAGCCACCCCCCGCTGCACAGCCAACCGCTGCCAATCGAAGCAATCGAAGAAATGTGCTTCGTCAACGCGCGTTGCCCCAAAAAAGGCCAACAACATCCCCGGCGGCGACGGCAGCGAATCCTACCTTCCCGACGGGCGGCCGGCTGGGACGGAGGACGAGGGGGGGTGGATTTAGCTCCAATCGAAAGGTGCAATATTACCGCCGCCCGCCGGGAGCCTTGGGCGGGCGTGGGGAGACGAAAAATATAAAACGGTGCCAAAGTAAACCCCGGAATAGGGAGTCCCGAGGACAAGGGGGGCCTCTCATATCTCCCGGGGGGAGGGGGGCCACCGAAATGGCACTGTGGGCGATTGGCACTGGCCAGGAAAAAGGGGGCACGGCCAGTCGCTTCCGGCTGGCCCTCGCATTTCAGCTGTTTCGAGCAGTTTCGAGCAGTTTGCAAAAATCAGCAAAAAATCCTTTTTTTCATTTATTTATCTTTTTTTTTTTTTTCAAGTGTTCTGAAACAATTGTTGGCCACCGGTGACCCCTCTTATGCCAGCTCCTTACGATTTTGGCCACCACCTGCTCGAACCGTGCCACCGTGCGATGGTGAAAAGAAATTGGAAAAACAAAAAATATCATAAACGCCGAAAGTAACCCGCCGCTGCCCTCTGACCCCCTCATTCTCCCCTCTCGACCCCCCCTGTCGGGCTCGTCTGGTTCGTCTCTAACAGCAGCGGCAGGCAGGGCAAAACGTGAGAAAACGGGCACACTCGTTAGGAAAGGGATTCTGATTGAATTAAAATATTTTATTCATGTAATTCGGATTCGTGCCCCGGGAAGAGGCGCGCTGGAAAGTAGGTTGAAGCCAGCACCGGCTGGCTGGCTGGCGTTCCCATTTTCGCCTCCCACTTGCACACACGTGGGCGTGTGTTGTAGATTTTAATTCCACCAAAGCATAAATAGATACATAAAAGCTCGGCCCAGCGCGTTTCATCTCTCGCTCTCTCTCGCTCGATGGCTGGCTGGCTGGCTGGTCCAGCGCCCAGCATAGATGAACGGGGCCTCCCCCCCCCTCCTGAATCCCCCCCCCCTCCCCCCCATCCTGTATGTTGTTTCACCCGTTTTCGACTCGCTCTTCTCGCTTTTCGTTCCAGAAATCGAGGCCAGCTGGGAGGAATGGTGGACGTACGATGGTATATCAGGTAAGGACTCGCCGTGGTCCGTGATCGTTCTGTCCTTAGGATTAGCGCGGCCACCGAAACAGCCCAGCCATCTCAGCCATCCTGGTTTGATGTTTCGACGGCTCAACTTCATCCACACGTCGAACTCCTGATGAAGAAACGCCGACTCATACGGGTTCGATATGCTATCAGGACTCTGATGATGCGATTACTCCAACGAGGTTCCTGTGAGGAGGGCCGACCAACCCATCGACTGCTCGGAACTCTCCTCCGGTTTTACGGAAGACAGGAAAACCCGCTCCACAGGGCAGGGGGTGGTGGGTGGAAGTGGGGGGTGGATGAGGCGAAAGACATTAGCATTCGGTTCCAGCACACTAGAGAAATACCTTTGTCTTCCGGCGCCACCGCGGGTCGACACAGGTCGAACCACAATTGGACCCAACCGCATGTTGCATGAGGTGTGGCGAGGACCGCTGGGCGGTATGTGTCCTCCTCCCCATCCCCCCGCAATCACCCCATCAAAAAGCTGCAAATAATGGGCAACACTTCATGTCACCGCCGGTCGCCAGCAATGTGTAGCCCGGCTTTTGGCCCGCTCGCGGATACTCTGGCGTTGTTGTTGCGGCGGTTGTTGTTCACGAGAAACCGTGTAAACGGGTGGGGTGGGGTTGTGGGGGGTGGTGAACCGACACACATTCCTTTCAACACACACAAACGGCAGGCGCCAAATAAACAGGGATGTGTTGGGCTCTCGGCTCTCGGGACTGCCACTGACATGAATGACTACTCAGGGCACACGAGAGTCCTTTTGTGTGTCAGCTGCTCACACAATGGCGCTGCGTGTATGTAGGTGTGTGTGTGGCGCTATTGCTACAACAACAACCCGCAAAAAAATGGGGATGGCAGCAGAACCAATCCGTGTCGGCAATCCACGGCCACTACTCGCGTCAGTCACGGCCCCCCCAAATACACTACTCGTGTGTGCCATTGTGTTTTGGGGGGGGTCGTGGCGATTGCGGTGGTGGGTGGTGGCTGAGATGGGCCCTTTCAAGATCTTATTATACGGTTCCTTCTCAAGCGGGTGTGAGTTGTGCGGCTGACCCAGGTCCAGGTCTTCCCTCTGTGGTACTCAACCCGAGCTAGTCGACCCGGCCCAACGCTGATTGTTGGAAATTAGTGCCAACGTTCGTTCAACCAACCATTCATCCAACAAGGATTTTTTTCATAGAAAATACGATTAACTAATATATTACGGATAATGTGGAATCCATTACTTTTTTCGGTAGATTTCGGCGTTACTGGGATGTTCAATAAGTTCGTAGCCTCGATAAGACAGGGAGCTGCTAGGAGTCAATTTTTTGTTATGTTGATACACTCTTCATATGAACGTATGTGATGTTTCATTTCAATTGGTCACTTAATTATTTTTTGACAAGCCATTTAGTATCGACATGTCCCCGTATTTTTTACAACGGAAAAAACCAAGTGTCGTCCATCGATTGAATTTTTATTTTTGGAAGGTTTGAAAGCAAAGTAAATTTATGGACGAATGTTGAAAGTGCATAAGGACTCTTTGCCTTCAATTAGAAAATAAAAAGGAGTGGTTTCTAAGTTTAAACGTGGCCATAGTAGCCTTCAAGGCGATCCATGTCAAAAACGTCAAAAACTGACACAACAACTGAAATCGTAGAAAAATACACAATATCGTAGCGGAAAATCGTCGAATCAATGAAAGAGATTTAGCATAAGGCCTAGCCATCTCGTTGTGCAGTTTAACCAATATCGTTCGTTCCAGATAGAGTCGTTCCAGATTATCATCTGAGGAATGATATTTGTACATTGGAGTCTCTTTGGAACAAGTTT
>NW_026684532.1:0-6820 GCF_943735745.2 Anopheles bellator | reverse complement strand
AACATATTGATCAGGCTATTCATGACCTATCTCGGGCTATCATTTTAACTGAAAATTTAGCTGTACCCTCCATTCAGATACAAAACCACACTATTCCCATCGATCAAACTACATTAGCAATAATTTCATACAGAAATTCCATTCGCAGAAGATTTCAAAGAAATCGCTCCCCAGCTATGGGCCTGTGCTTAAAACTATTAAACTCTACCATTCGGAATCGATGCCAAACTCTTCGGAATGAATCATTCTCGCGTATGACCGAAAAGATAAAAAATTCCACCAAACATTTCTGGAAAGTAGCCAAAGTTCTCAGAACAAAACCAAAGCCTATCCCAACAATTTTCACCTCAGACAACAATATTCTTGTCAGTCCCACTGAGAAAGGTGATGCCATTGGATTACATTTTTCTAATTCACACATTACAACAGCCTCGTATAATAGCCTACACGAAACAAAAGTACTAAGGTCAGTTAACTTCATTGAATCATCAAATTGCACTACAACTATAGATTTTTTCACTCCTAATGAAGTGATAAACACAATAGATTTCCTTAAAAATGTTAAAGCTCCTGGGATGGACGGAATCTTTAACATTCTTATAAAAAAACTCAGTCTCCGAACCAAACAATTCATTACTCGCCTGTTCAACGCTTGTCTTCTAAACTGTTACTTCCCTAATGCCTGGAGGACAGCAAAAATAATCCCAATAATAAAACCCGGTAAAGATCCGACTTAACCGAGTAGCTACAGACCAATAAGCCTGCTTAGCTCTCTAAGTAAAATCTTTGAAAAACTATTCCTGACACGCATTATAGAGCACGTGAGCTCAAATAATATTTTTCCTATCCAACAGTTTGGTTTCAGATCAGGACACTCAACAACACTCCAACTAACCAGAGTAGTAAATCACTTAAGAAAAGCTAAATCTGAAACCAAATCGACAGCCATTGTCTTTTTAGACATTGAAAAAGCTTTCGATAGTGTATGGCACTATGGACTGCTACACAAAATGCATAAACTTAATTTCCCACTATACATATTAAAAATTTTAAAAAGCTATCTTAACAATAGAAAATATCAAGTACTTGTCAACAATACGCTCTCTGCATCCTTTAATGCTCCAGCTGGTGTCCCTCAAGGAAGTATCCTTCGTCCTTCCCTCTATAATATATTCACATCCGACATTCCGTGTGAAGTGGCAATTTGTGCTGACGATACAGCCCTTATATCAACAAGCAAGGTAACCAAAACAGCGATTAAGAACCTACAAAAAAATCGTTAACTCCTATAAAAGTTATTACAATAACTGGAAGATAAAAATCAATACATCGAAAGTTCAGGCTATATTTTTCCCATATAAATTCAGCAAACGAGTCGTTCCCCTACCTGGACAAAATATCATAGATTTTAATCGAAATATTTTCATTTCAATGATTTTGATACTTTAAAATTATTAAATAGCTGCAATCCCATTGTGGAATATCTCTGTACTCTTATGTAATCAAACATCTCTGTATAATAAAGATCCAATTTTGAGAGTTAAAAAAAAATACATTCATTTTTCATACAGGATAATTGTTCAAAAGCGTGATGATCAAAATTGTCAACTTTTTTAGACTGCTTTTCATTGAAAAGGACACGCACCGCTTCAACCATCATCATCACTGATTCCATAGATGATTTCAAATGTTTTCTTCTTGAATAAAATTTAGCTATTTGAATGACAAATTTGCAGCAGAAACTTCAGGGTACGGGAAATTCCAAAAACGCGCAATGTAATTAACCAAATTGGATTGTAAATAAAATTATTAATCCTTTTAAACTCCATTTTATTGTATAGAACATTATGATACCGATCCGATCGATGCTACGAGCGACTGTTAAAAAAAGTCGAATGGAACGTCCACTTGTATCGACGTTCGCATTAATTCGTGTGAACTAGTCATTTTAGAGCTCTGTTTTGTACGTTTTATTTAATTGTATCCCTTTTTTGTGGTAGCCCGCTGACTGGGGCCCAGTAGCCACTAACCTTTCTGTTGCACAGTTTGGTTCATTGATTCATTAGAGCGTTGCGTTCGGGCTTTTCATAATCATTAGCATATTTTGCTCGCCAAAGCACTCGGTTCGCGCTCGGCCACCGTGGGCTGCGGTGACCTCCGTACCGTAAATTATATGATTCAGCGAACGTCAGCTAAACGGGCGTTCCGTGTGGCTTTACTGCGATCGGCGGGTTTTGCTGCTGTGATCAGAAGTGCCAGATACGCCGGGCCGGGACCCGGGCGCAGGACCTCCGAGGCCACATTCGGGATTCGGGCGCACGAAATCGCACGATGAAGCAGAAGTAACTGCGGCACACGCTCGCTTCGCGGTGGCTCTCGGACTCACTGGTTTTGTGATTGCGACCACCGCAGCCCCGCGCCCCGTTAGGATGGACGTTAGAAAATGGTGGAGTGTTGTGAAATTGTGCGTGGCGCGAGCAATGGAACCGCCTTCACGGCGGCAGGAGGCGGAGTAGTAGTTCCCGCAAGCCACGCTATAATAATGTGTTTATTGCTAGATAATTTGTTATTGAATTAATAAAGCAGGAATGAGGTCAGCTCACAGCACGGCACGGCATAAATTATCGGAAGGGAATGTGTCCGTTTCAACACGTTCGAAAATATGTTCGAGTTGTACCCGGCCGGTGCGGCCGACACCGTTTTACACTGCAGTCTGGCAATGCTCTGGCATTGCCACGGCGATCCCCAAAAGGCCGGAGTACTAGCATTGGTTCCCTAATCCCAATGGAGGGTCCGTTCCACTTTGTGCACATTCCGTCACACTGCGCGGTACGGATTCTAATTATTTTCATATATTACCATCAGGAATTTTCTAGTTCATTTGGCCGGTTGATGAAACATTCGATCGTTGCGCGGGACACAAGGACATGGTACGTGTTGTGGTGAAAATGGATGGAAATAGTTCAATAAAAGTTCGGTCCTACTAAAAGGCAGGTCCAATAAATTAACAAAGGATGAAAATGCTTTCGATGGCAATTCCAAAACATCCATCGGGTCCAAACTATTGTGTTTAAATATTTTTTAAATATTCGTTGTTATTTAAAATTATAATTATAAGGAACACTTAGCTGTTTTCCCGGTTTGTTTTACTAATTTAAAGCTTACCCTTGCTTTTACCGTAAATTTTATTCGACCAAGGGTCATCTCCTTTCATCATCTTATCATCGTTACTTTATGCTATCGTCACGTCGATGATCACTCACCGCACTTGGGGTGTTGAAGTGCTAAAATCCACTCGCAAAGTAGTGTACTTTCCACCCATCCCAGTGGTGGTTATATCGTAAACTTTTTATCGACCCCACTTGGGGCACTTGGGGCCAGAAGTGCAGCAATTGGCTCCGCCGCTGCACTGCGCCATAAAGGCGACTTGTTCAGGCGACATTTTACAATGCAAATAAAGCTCAACATGTTTCTCCAGGGGGCTGGCTACACTGCGTGGCAGTCAATCCCGCGCTCTCGCCCTGCCTCGGCACTCAAAAATACGATGCACTTTTCTTCTTCGTCCACTCGAGTTCCGGTTCCGGTTCCCCACACCTACGCGGCGCGCGCGCCGAAAGCGGAAATAAAAGGCCCGCACCACTTGCCGTGCCAAACAATAGAAAACGTATAAATGCCTTCAATTGAATTCCGTTTTCCAATTGACATAGTTTTCACGGGCACGGGGCAAGCAGGCAGGCGGGCAGGTCGGGGCAAGTCGCCACGCGGGTTCTTCAAGCGCGTCTTCCCCTGTGTTGTCCTGGCCCGTCGCCAGACGATGCAGGAGTACTGTCCTGTGGCTTCCACGGCTGCTGCCGTTTGCCAGGGTGTGCGTGTTCGCGCCAAGTTTCGCAATAACCAGCCAGCAAAAGCACGGCCAGCACGGCCACGAAGCCGGACGCATAAATTATGCTGAAATAACTTTTAGTATCTATGGCACATAAATCATCACATTCGTATGAATAATATAAAATCATGACGCTGAAAATAACAATTTCTCGCCGTCTCGCTGAATTCCACGGGAAAGCGACGAGAATCGGATTGTGGAGGTTGTCCGTTGGCAGTTTTGGCCACTGACTGGCTACCGAGGCATTGTGGGACTTTTGTAAAATTAATCATAATAACATCCGTTCAGAAACTGGCAACACTACTTTAGTACTGATTTGAATCTCATTTTAAATTGT
Source organism: Anopheles bellator (assembly GCF_943735745.2). Lineage (NCBI taxonomy): Eukaryota > Metazoa > Arthropoda > Insecta > Diptera > Culicidae > Anopheles > Anopheles bellator. Next base: position 2,600 of record NW_026684532.1, on the reverse strand, counting down.
TTCTGGTTGCTGCATTGAATGTTAATTTATTCCATTCATTAATTTAATTAAGTTACTTTAATGTTTTGATTGTTGCTGGTTGGTAAATGCTGGGAACGTGTCACCTGAGGCCCTATTGTGGTCATTCACCTCTGCCCAGCAACTCCTATCCCAACCTCCACGAGGTACCGACCGGGATACGAGTAACCGTAGCGGAGATCGGGTAACCAACCCCCGGTGGAAACTATGGTCGTATGCAGACTGGGAAGGGGGAGCGTACGTGGCTGTACCCCATGTCAGGGGCGGCGTACAACAGCGTCTGACCCGGAGCGGGCGGCTGAGTCACGAAATGCGGTGCCTCGCCAGCTACAACCAAGACGGCAGCCCCGTCGTGAGGCTAGGTATCGCAGCCCTAGTAAGGCAGCATACCGAATGAACATTACTACGAAAAGTCTAAAAGGAAACGCGGATCGGAATTATCGGATTGGACCTAAGCGAACGAAAAAGGACAACGATTTTTGGAAACTCGGTACCTGGAATGTGAGGACTCTTCTCGAGCCGGCACGCGCGGGTATCCTGGCCAGGGAGCTGCGGAAGATGAATGTGGAGGTTACTGCTATACAGGAGGTGAGATGGCGGAACGCGGGAGAACGTGAATTTCGGGCGGTGGACCCTATTGCAGGAACTGCATTCAGGTACCACATCTACTACAGTGGCGGCACGAAGGCGGAAAGGGGATGCGGTTTCGTACTTATAGGAAAACAAATGAAACGGGTCATTAGATGGAGGCCGATCAGTGACCGCATATGCGTGTTGAGGATTAAGGGCAAATTCTTCAACTACAGCCTGATAAATGTGTACGCACCGACTAACGACAAACCCGATGAAGAAAAGGAGGAGTTCTATGAGCTCCTCGAAAAGACGTATAAGGGGTGCCCAGGACATGACATCAAAATCGTCATCGGGGATGCAAATGCGCAGGTCGGGCAGGAGGATTTCTTCCGCCCCGTGATTGGTAGGGAAAGTCTCCACCCTACCACAAACGACAACGGCCTGAGGCTGGTAAATTTCGCTGCAGCCAGAGGGATGGCTATCTGTAGCACCTACTTTGCACGTCGGAACATACGGAAGCACACATGGATGCACCCGAGTGGGGCGGCCTGCTCCCAGATCGATCATGTGCTGATCGATGGCCGGCATTTTTCTGACGTAACTGACGTGAGATCCTTTAGAGGACCAAACGTTGACTCGGACCATTATCTTGTGGTAACCAAGATTCGCGCCCGGTTGTCCAACATCTTCAAATCCAGAACAACAAGGAGGATGCAGGTGAACACTCAGCGGCTTGCATCGGGTGAAGTGGCTGCAGAGTACCTGCGGAAGGTGGATGAGCGGATCGAGATGCAAACTGGAGGAAGCCTGGATGATCAGTGGAGGCATATCCTCAAGACAATCAGCACCACAGCGGGAGAAGTGCTGGGGACAGCTGCGACAACCACGAACAATGAATGGTTTGACGCTGAGTGCCAGCGGGTTACGGATGAGAAGAACCGGGCCAGGGCGCACATGTTAGCCGCGTCTGTTACCCGGCAGACCGTTGGCAGATACCGGGAAGCTAGAGCTGCCGAAAAAAGACTCCATCGCCGGAAGAAACGTCAGCAGTGGGAGCGTGTTCTCGCGGAGGCAGAGGACTGCTTCTCCAGACACGATGCGAGAAGCTTTTACAAGAAGATAAACGGAGTCAGGAACCGAATCGTGTCAGCCCCTGTCATGTGCAATGATAGGGAAGGAAACCTGATTACCGATAGAGCGGAGGTGGCCAGGAGGTGGAAGGAGCATTTCAGGGTGCTATTGAACGGGGAGGGGAACAGCGGGGACGAAAGGAGCAGTTTGGTGATTGAGAATGATGGTAAAGCTGTGGACCCACCATCCATGGACGAGGTGAAGAAAGCAGTGAAGGAACTGAAAAACTGCAAGGCAGCCGGAAAGGATGGCATCCCAGCCGAACTCTTCAAAGTTGGGAGTGAAAAGCTGCTTTGTGCCTTACACAGGCTCATGCTGAAAGTGTGGACCGATGAAGAACTACCCTCTGACTGGTTGGAGGGTCTCATATGTCCGATCTACAAGAAAGGCCACCGTCTGGACTGCAGCAATTATCGGGGCATAACCCTTCTCAACACCGTTTACAAAGTTCTCTCCCATATCCTGTGCCAGAGACTGAGGCCGCTGCAGGAGACCTTCGTCGGCGATTACCAATGCGGTTTCCGAGCGGGACGCTCCACTACGGACCAAATGTTCACCTTGCGACAGACCCTCGACAAATTTCGAGAATTCAACCTGCAGACCCACCATCTGTTTATAGACTTCAGGGCGGCGTACGATTCAGTTAAGAGGAATGAGTTATGGCAAATCATGCTAGAACACGGCTTCCCAACGAAGCTGATTAGGCTGATCCGCGCCACCCTCGACGGTTCCACATCAAGCGTTAGGATTGCCGGTGAGATATCGGACAGTTTCGTGACGTTGGATGGGCTGAAGCAGGGTGACGGGCTGTCGAACCTGTTGTTCAACATTGCACTAGAGGGTGCTGTGCGGCGGGCTGGCGTGCAGAGGAGTGGCAC
>NW_026684531.1:0-6832 GCF_943735745.2 Anopheles bellator | reverse complement strand
GGGACTGCAAGTAAGGGACAGGTTCAAAGAGTAAGGTTCTAGCGAGATGCGATGTACCGAAAATTTAGTATATAAGACATCAAATTGTATGAATAAATCACTTGCATATTAGTTCTTAAACGAATCGAGTCGAGTTGCTTTTCTCCTCTTCAACTGGAACTAGCTTGTGCCTTGGGAAGAATTCCCTTCGGAGATTGACCATATACCCTACGGGTTGCATCGCTCCGACGGAACAATTCCAAAGGAAGATTGGCATCTCGGATGTCCACGTTCAGGTACTAGGAATTCTCTGAAGACTAGCCTGTTCGTCTGACGCCTTGAGTTGCTTGATCTGTTCAAGCGATTTCTCAAAAGAAAGAAGGTTTCGACTTCGGTGCAGGTCATCGGGTGCCAGGCGAGAGCACCAGTGTCGGCCGTATCTTCGCACGGCTGGGACACAACTTCAATTTGTGTTGGTGGATCCGACACCGACATTTTACATGGTGGCTCCAGAGAGGAAGTTACACAACGTCTCGCACGCGGTTTGTAATTTCGACGAACGAACTCATATTGGCGTGCTGTTGCCAAGTAAAAACAGCAAGTGAAGTGTCATAGTGAAAAGTGATATCTTCTAGGATTCCGGATGAGTCACATGGGTGGCTCAATTCCAACCACGGAATAAATAGGAATCTGCAGGACAACATCGGTCACGGGCGGCTCTAGCTGTGAGTTGGCGAAAGCAACGTGACGATAAACTGAAGTCTCCAAGGATCTGAAAGGACGGTCTATCCCGACAAAAAGCGGGAAAGGAGCACTGAACTCAACCTTGTTCAGTCAGGTATTACCACGGGAGGTTGCAAGGGCAGCCTTAAGGTAAGCCAAAACGGTCCTGAATTTAAAGAGTTAAAAGCAAAAGCTTCAATTGCCGCGCAGACGGCTAAGAATTCCGATTGCGGAATTAATATTAAGCTACAAGGGTAGCTTATAGGGAAGCAAAGGCTTTAATCGCCGCGAAAGACGGCTGCGTTCCGATCGCGGAACTAATCGTGAGATTCAATTCGATTGTCGAATAATCTCAGAATGGCTTATCGATATGCCCCGAATCCAAAGGGCGCTTGTCGGCTCTGTCAAGATCCCGATGATAAGGATGAATACATGATAGAGTGCGTACAATGCGATAGATGGTTTCATCCATCTTGCGTAAAAATTACGGTGAAGCCAGGACTCAAGGACCCTTATACGTGTCCTAAATGCACCAATATCGTTGGTGAAATGAACAGGCTTAAACAAAAGGCGGCGGCAGTGACTACTGGGCCCACTGAAGCTATGTTCGAAAGATTCCAGCAGATGCAACTGGATACCTTCTCTAGAGTGATGCAAGAAACCTGCATCAAAAGAGAAAACGAAAATGGTGCCGATTGGACCATTTATCTAAAGCGACAGGCTTTGATGAAACTCCCGAGATTCGGTGGCAATCCTAGAGATTGGCCGAATTTCAAGAAGGCGTTTGATGACACCACAAACGCAGGACAATTTTCTCATTTAGAGAATTTAAACCGGTTGCAGGAAGTACTGCATGGTCCGGCTTTGAAATGTGTGCAATTGTTGATGCCAGATTCAGAAAATGTTCCGGAGATAATTGCGCGTCTGAAAGAAAATTTTGGTGAACCAGAATTGGTTTACAATGAGTTACTAAATGATCTTCAGAAGATTAAAAGAGAATCAAGAAATATAGTCATTGAACTCAGTAATGCCCTAGAAAATCTGGTGAAGAACGTCTTATTGATGGGCGAAAACAATTATTTGCAAGATCATCGGTAGGTGACAGAATTGGTAAAAAAGTTACCATATCCCATTCAAATGAAAAGGGCGGATTACGTTTGTAGCGTTGAAGACAAACTGCGGGTACAAACTTTGCAGGATTTGAGCGACTGGCTGAAACCAATTGCAAAGTCCGCCAAGATAGTAATGGGAAACTCACCGCAGATTCAAAAAGGCAATGTTAACTACCATGGATCACACCCCGACAAGGAAGGAAAAAGGGCGTTATGTCCAATATGCCAGAAGTCACATTCCATTACTGACTGCTTTAAATTCAAGAAAATGAAACAGTACGACCGAATGAAAGTTGTGCAAACAAACAACCTTTGCTTTGGTTGTTTAATGCCTTCGCACAATTTTTTCAAGTGCAAGAAAGCTAAAAATTGCGGAATAAACGGATGTGAAAAGAAGCATCACAAAATGCTGCATCAGGTATCGAACATTGAACATTTCGATAAACACAAGGATATACAATCGGTCGAAATTAACAAGGAAGCAGTAGAAACAGTAAATAATCATCATGCAAGGGAAACATCAACAACCTTGTACCAGGTTCTTCCAGTCACTTTGATAAACAAAGATAAGACCGTTAAAACGTATGCGTTTTTGGATCCAGGTTCATCTCTAACGTTACTAGAGAAAAACATAGCGCAAGAGCTAAACCTGAAAGGTGAAATAGTACCGCTACATTTAGCATGGACTCAGGACTTGACCTCAGAACAAGAGGACAGTAAGCAAGTTCAATTGAAAATTAGAGGTGCGACAAAGCAGAGTTATAGATTAAAGGATGTTCGCACGGTTAAGAACTTGAATTTGCCTATTCAAGAGTTGGATTATGAAGAGCTATCGGAGAAATATGCTTATCTTAAGGGATTACCAATCAAGAGCTTCGAAAAAATTCAACCAACTATATTAATTGGATTATTGCACAATCAGCTATTGCTCGCTGAAAATAATAGAAGTGGAAAACTTGGTGAACCAATTGCGATGAAAACTAAGTTAGGTTGGTTGATATATGGAAAATTATCAACAAATCCCACATTAAACCACTCGATGGTGATTCAAGAAGAAGATCCAATGAGAGAATTGATGAATCGGTTTTTTTCAATAGAAGACTTCGGGGTTAAGCCTGTCAAGGAACTGCCGAAATCATTGGAAGAAAAAAGAGCCGAAGAAATTTTGAACAACACTCTTAAATACAAAAATGGTAGATATGAAGTTGGATTGCTATGGAAACAAGATGAGTTTGAATTTCCAGAAAGTGCAACCGCAGCTATGAAAAGGCTGAAGTATCTCGAAAAGCAACTGAATGGCGACCCCGCTTTAAAGGAATGGGCTATAAAGACTATTCAGGACTACGTCAAAAAGGGGTACGCAAGAAAATTAGAACCAGTAGAAATAGTAGCTAGAGTAAAAACGATCTTCCACTTGCCTCACTTTATTGTTATCAATAAAAACAAAGAGATGCCAAAACCACGTTTAGTGTTTGACGCAGCTGCCAAGGCTAATGGTCATTCATTAAATTCTGCTCTTCTCTCCGGGCCGGATGCTACAACATCTCTATTTGGCATTTTGATAAGATTCCGTGAGGGTAGGTATGCAATTTGCGGCGACATAAAGGAAATGTTTCACCAAGTGAAAATAAGAAAAGAAGATCAAAATGCGCAAAGATTTTTCTGGCGCGACTGCGAAAATCGTTTTCCAGATGTTTATGTAATGCAAGTAATGACATTTGGGTCAACTTGCTCGCCATCCTGTGCACAAGCCGCAAAAAATACTAATGCCCAAAGATTAAGAAACAAATATCCGCTTGCATTGTCACCGATTATTAATCAGCATTATGTTGACGACTATGATGATAGTTTCAACTCGCTGAAAGACGCGAAAGACACAGTGGATCAAGTTATCAAGGCCCACGATGAGGGAGGATTTTTTATCACCAAGTTTTGCTCAAATAGTAAGGAGCTGCTTGCTTCAATACCTAAGGATAGGATTGATGAAGATACAATCAAATTTCTCGAAAATAAGGAAGACAAATCCTCTAAAATACTAGGTGTCTACTGGAATGCAACTAAAGATAATATTGGTTTCAATGTGAAATTAGATAGACTTCCGAAAGAAGTAATGGAAAAAATTAGAAGACCATCTAAACGGGAGGTGCTTTCATTCATAATGAGCGTTTTCGACCCGTTGGGTCTCATTTCAAATATAACGATTCAAGGTAAAATATTAATGCAGGAATTACATAAAGAAACATCCGAATGGGATGTTCCTGTAGCTGAGAAATTATTCACCTTATGGAACTCATGGCTAGAAAAGGTAACGGATGCAAACAACGTTAAAATACCAAGATGGATCCTAAATAACACAGGCTCCAATGTCGAGTTACATGTATTCGTTGATGCCTCAGACAAAGCATTCGCTGCTGTTGTTTACGCAAGAAGTGAGCCAGGCCAGGGGACACAAGTTAAATTGGTAGCAGCTAAAGCTAGAGTTGCTCCAATAAAGATACTATCTATTCCCCGCTTGGAATTGCAAGCAGCACTATTGGGTGTAAGACTATTGAACACAATTAAAAAAGAAACCCGTTTGAAAGTTACACGATCCATTTTATGGAGTGACTCGAAAACCGTTTTGGCATGGATTAATTCCAAGCATAGAAAATATAAGCAATTTGTAGCCCACAGAATTGGGGAGATATTAGATTCTACTACAGTTGATCAATGGAAATGGGTATCATCTGGGCAAAATCCTGCTGACGAAGCAACGAAACTTACAACTAAACCATCAATATGGATATCAGGTCCAGAATTTTTGAAACTTCCAGAAAGAGAATGGCCCAAGGAAAAAATAACAGAAACTGAAGAGGAAATCAAATTCGTCAATATACATGACAAAAAACTCGACTACTTGCAAGAAGGAAAATTTTCTAACTGGTGGAAATTACTGTTTAGAGTATGTACCATGTGGAAAATAATTCAGTACGGTTTAGACAAATCTAATTTCAAAAAAACATACACTATGCAAGACCGAATCAAGGCTGAAAACATACTTTACAGAAAAGCACAAGGGGATGTATATCCCGACGAATTGCAAGAGTTGAAACTAAACAAGGAGCTTACAACAATTGGACCATTGTCAAAATTAACTCCAATGTTAGATGAACAAGGGGTTATGCGTTTCAGAAGTAGACTGGAATATGCAGAGAATTTACCCAAGGCAGCAAGAGTCCCAATTATACTGCCTAAAGATCATCACATAACACGCCTCATAGTGCAATGGTATCATGAGATGTTTAATCATCAAGCAGATAAAGCTGTACTTGTTGCGTTACAGCAAAAGTACTTTATCATCGGACTTAATTCAGTTTTTCAATATGTAAAGGCTAGATGCCAACACTGTAAAAATGCGAGGGCTAAACCGGTTCCACCAATAATGGCACCGCTGCCTTCATGCCGAACGGACACTTTCATTTATCCATTTATGCATACAGGAATTGATTATTTCGGACCATTTGAGGTTCTCGTCCACAGATCCAGGGAAAAACGCTGGGGAGTAATCTTTACGTGTATGTCCACAAGAGCCGTACATATTGAACTAGCTGAAAAACTAACCACTGATTCATTTCTATTGTGTTTTACGTCCTTCCAAGGACGCAGAGGTGCAGTTACGCATGTGTATAGCGATAATGGGACTAATTTTGTCGGCGCAGAAAGAGAGTTACGAGAGATAGTAAACAATATAAACTCTAAAATGGAAGCCGGACAAGCTATTAAAATGGGTATACAATGGCATTTCAATCCACCAAAAGCTCCCCACTTTGGAGGAGCCTGGGAAAGATTGATAAGAATAATCAAAAGTAATTTAACTAAGATGATATTCAGTAGAAACGATAGACCTCCAACAGTAGAAGTATTGAGAGGAGCACTCATTCAAGCTGAATTCTATTTAAACTCTCGTCCACTCACACATATTCCCTTATCTCACGAAGAAGATGAAGCTCACTCCATTCCACATATTAATTGGTCGAGCCGGTAACTTTTCATTGCCATTTGATTTCAAAACTCAAAACTTAGAGAAAAAGCATTGGAGGTTAGCAATACATTACGGTAGATACTTTTGGAATCGTTGGAGGACTGAATATTTACCTTTGATCGCACACCGCTCAAAATGGAACAAATCAACTGAACCAATTAAAATCAACGATATTGTGGTAATAGCGGAGACAGATAACGAGCGAGGACATTGGTTAAAGGGAAAGGTTATTGAAGTAAAGTTAGGGCAAGATAAAAAAAATAAGGTCAGTTAAAGTTAAAACATCTCAAGGAATATATAACAGACCAGTTACAGCCCTGGCAGTACTAGACGTGTACCAAGAGAGACAAAATAACACAATTGAAACAATTGCCGCGATTGATAGATGTTCGCAAAATGACTCAGATAAAATAAAGGATAAAGTCAATGAAGTACGACGTGAGTTTATAGCTCTACACGAAGAAGTAAACCAATTGAAAAAAAGGCGAACTAGGCGCAGAGGCAAAACCATTAGAGCAATTGGGTGGGTTGGAAATAACTTAACAGCAACAACAAAGCATGTTACCCTTACACAAAATAATTCAGGGAAAAGAAAAATATCTTTAAATAATAATTCTCAATCTCGAAAAATGCCACGAACCACACATTTTAATCCATGGAACCTAACAGTCATCATGCTGCTGCTGCTCATTGGACAAGTTCTAGGTAGACAGATGAAAGGGCTGATCGCCTACGATTGCGCGAGTAACGACGTCAACATCACGAGCTATTCATTGATGGGTGTAGCATCGTGCATCCCTCCAGCCAAGAATTTGACTACTACTGAAACAAGAATCCAGGTCTTACAAAGAAGCTCCAAAATTCAAACCCACGTGCATCAATGTAAGGTAATCATCAAGAGAACGATTAAATATTGTGGGGCATTCTCACACACGTCTGATTATGAAAACGGATACGCCTACATTGTGAAGGAATTCACACCCGACGAGTGCAAATT
>NW_026684530.1:7856-8027 GCF_943735745.2 Anopheles bellator | reverse complement strand
CAGGTCCTTCCTTCGCGGGGCCTGCTCGAAGGGGCGCGCAGTAACAATGGTGGCTCCAGAGAGGAACGAAGTTCCAGTAAAAAATTCGGGTGACCCCTCCAACCCCAGGGTTGAGGCCGCTGTCCCCAGACACTAGTAAGAGATTCGGGTGACCCCTCTAACCCCAGGGTT
>NW_026684530.1:5476-7756 GCF_943735745.2 Anopheles bellator | reverse complement strand
GCTGTCCCCAGGCACTAGTACGAGATCCGGGTGACCCCTCTAACCCCCAGAGGTTGAGGCCGCTGTCCCCAAAAACGACTAAGAGATTCTGGTGACCCTTCTCCCACAGAAGAGCGAGACGCTCAGGACATAGAAGGACCCCCACGCTAAAAAATAGTTTCCCCACACTAAGAGCTAGGGGCTAGGGAGCAGAGAACAACCTCTCCCGTCAAAAAATCGGAACCATCATGCCGCCCAAGAAGCGACAAAGTTCGATATATTTTACGGAGACCGAAACCGGGCACGCGAATTGCCGCCTGTGCGGCAAGCCAGACGACACGGACCCCCATATGGTCCAATGTGACGAGTGCGACCGGTGGTTTCACCTGACCTGCGCAAATCTAGACTCGCTGCCCACACCGGAGGAAGAGTTCCTTTGCATTAAATGCCATGCAGATCGAATTCAACTGGCACCGCCAGCACATAAAAACCAAGACACCGGCTCCGAATACAATAACCTCCAGATGGCGGCACTTATTGAAGCTATACGGGAAAGTAACTTTTGCGGCAATAAGCACCTTGCAAAAACGACAGTCAAGGACCTGCCCTGCTTCGACGGCCAAGCCAAGGAATGGCCAAGGTTCAAGATAGCCTACGAACAATCCAATCGAGCCGCAGGGTTCGACGACTCGGAAAAGCTCGACCGCCTGCAAAGGTCCCTCAAAGGCAAAGCAGAACGAAGCGTAAAGGCTCTATTTTTGGACCCGGCCAACGTACCCATGATCATAGCACGCCTAGAGGATCAGTTCGGCAGGCCAGAGCAAGTTTACCAGGAGCTATTCCAAGAGGTAACAAGAGCACGTGGTGACCATCATCACATGCCCGAATTAAGTGACGCACTGGAAAACCTAGTCGCGAACGTCAAGGCGTTGGGGAAACAAGCATACCTACACGATCACAGGTTGATCACGGAGCTGGTAAGCAAGCTCCCACTCGACTATCAGATAAGATGGATAGAGCACCATCGACGCCTAGAATCGCACAAGATGGTCACGCTCGACGACTTGAGCTCCTGGTTATCCCCCATCGCAAGCAGCATCCGATCGCTGCCCAATTACGTGAACCGGAAACCAGTTAATCTCCATAATACCGCGGCGACGAACGAACTCGGAGACAACCACGGGCCTAGACCTGCTCAGCGAGCCTGCCCTAACTGCAGCGCCCCTCATACCCTAGCAAACTGCGAGCAATTCAAAGCAAAAACTCCCAACGAACGACGCGAAACCGCCGCCAGGTTGAACATGTGCCTGGGATGCCTGAAATCAAACAAACACACACAGGAAGTTTGTTGGACGGCAAGGGAATGCGGCGTCGACAACTGCACCCAGAAACACCACTCGTTGCTCCACGACAGCTCCGAAGCCGTTATCAACCACCACTCCACCCGTTCCAAGGTATACTACCAGGTAGTGCCGGTGATCCTCAGAAACGGGCGGCAGCAAGTCCAAACCTTCGCGATGCTGGACACGGGATCCTCTTCTACGCTAATAGAACAACCAACGGCTGACCTATTGAAACTTAAAGGAAGAATAGACCCCCTGACCCTTACGTGGACACAGAATTTGACAGTGCAGGAAACCGGAAGCCAACGAGTGGAATGCCACATCAAGGGCCTAGACGAATCTAAGGAATACGCCCTGCAGGGCGTGAGAACGGTTACACACCTCAATCTCCCGGCGCAGACGATGGACGCTGAAGACATAAAAAGAAGGTTCCAACACCTCCGCAATCTGAACATTACGTCTTGCAACAACGCACGGCCCACGATTCTGATAGGGATAAACAACAACCATCTTATGATGCCTATGAACCGAAGATTCGGGAAGAACAAGGAACCCATGGCGATCAAAACTAAACTCGGGTGGACCGTGTTCGGAGTAGAGAAAAAATGCTACAACCAAGACTCCGAATATTTCATGATCCACGAAACAGAAGACGCCATGAGCCACCTGGTTAACCGATACTTCTCAACCGAAGCTTTCGGGGTCAAGGCCACCAACCAAGTACCGTCACAAGAAGAAGCACAGGGCATCAAACCGAACCCAAACCATGCCGAGCAAACATCGCTGCCAGGCGAAGCTTTCCTTGATAAGGAAGGAAAAAAGGTGTTGCCCACAGCACCCAACACCACAGCACAAACATCCCCCAAGAAAGGGAAACGATTGGCCACAGCCGTCGCCGAGCCCTTAGCCGCCGCCGAGCAATCCGCCGTCGCCGAGCAATCCGCCGTCGCCGAGCCCT
>NW_026684530.1:4946-5376 GCF_943735745.2 Anopheles bellator | reverse complement strand
CGCCGAGCCCTTAGCCGTCGCCGAGCAATCCGCCGTCGCCGAGCAATTCGCCGTCGCCGAGCCCTTAGCCGTCGCCGAGCAATCCGCCGCCGCCGACCCCATTGCCGTCGCCGAGCAAGCCGCTGTCGCCGAGCAATCCGCCGTCGCCGAGCAATCCGCCGTCGCCGAGCAATCCGCCGTCGCCGAGCAAGCCGCCGACCAGACGAGCCGCAAGTTTCGTCGGGTCGTCCAGGCCTGCCTGAAGGACGCCTCGACAAGCCACGCAACCCGTACGAAACGCGTGGCCAGCAGCTCATCCCGCCACCGCCGACGCCGAGGACGCCTCAAACAACTTACCGCGCCCGCCGGCAGTAATTCACCGGGTTGAATTACTGGAGGGGGAATGTTACTGCACGAGCGCGGGCAGTCGGACGGGCGTGGGCGCGGGGAG
>NW_026684530.1:1913-4446 GCF_943735745.2 Anopheles bellator | reverse complement strand
TCACCGGCACTACCTGGTAGTATACCTTGGAACGGGTGGAATGGTGGCTGATAACGGCTTCGGAGCTGTCGTGGAGCAACGTGTGGTGTTTCTGGGTGCAGTTGTCGACGCCGCATTCCCTTGCCGTCCAACAAACTTCCTGTGTGTGTTTGTTTGATTTCAGGCATCCCAGGCACATGTTCAACCTTGCGGCGGTTTCGCGTCGTTCGTTGGGAGTTTTTGCTTTGAATTGCTCGCAGTTTGCTAGGGTATGAGGGCCGCTGCAGTTGGGACAGGCTCGCCGAGCAGGTCCAGGTCCGTGGTTGTCTCCGAGTTCGTTGGTCGCCGGGGTATTGTGGAGATTGACTGGTTTCCGGTTCGCGTAATTGGGCAACGATCGGATGTTGCTTGCGATGGGGGATAAGCAGGAGCTCAAGTCGTCGAGCGTGACCGTCTTGTGCGATTCTAGGCGTCGATGGTGCTCTATCCATCTTATCTGGTAGTGGAGTGGGAGCTTGCTTACCAGCTCCATGATCAACCTGTGATCGTGTAGGTATGCTCGTTTTCCCAGCGCCTTGACGTTCGCGACTAGGTTTTCCAGTGCGTCACTTAATTCGGGCATGCGGTGGTGGTCACCGCGCGCTCTTGTTACCTCTTGGAATAGCTCCTGGTAAACCTGCTCTGGCCTGCCGAACTGATTCTCTAGGTGTGCCATGATCGTGGGTACGTTGGCCGGGTCCAAAAACAGGGCCTTTACGCTCCGTTCCGGTCAAAATCGCATGGTCGCACGACACTTTTCGGCTCGGATTGGGCTCGAATTCATTGAATCCGAGCCGAATCCGAGCCGAAAAGTGTAACGTCGCAGCGTGACTTTTTGGCATGTCACGCTACTTTTTCTTCATATTCGTTCCATTTTTTTTTCTTGTCGCACCAGAATACCCAACATGTCCGGTGCGCATTTCAGCGCCATCTAGTGCCATCCCTCGTTGGGGTGCTGCCGATGATATAGGTCGGGGCGAGACGGAGAAAAGGCTCTTCCGCGGTCCGATTCTGGGTCCGTGTCGTCTGGCTTGCCGCACAGGCGGCAGTTTCGGTCTCCTTGAAATATATCGAGCTTTGTCGCTTCTTGGGCGGCATGATGGTTCTGATTTTCTCTTCGGACGGGAGAGGTTGTTTTCTGCTCCCTAGCCCCTAGCTCTTAGTGTGGGGAAACTACTTCTTAGCGTAATAGTCCCAACTCTCTAATACCTCCTCGTTAGTTTGCCTCTCGACTATTGGAGGCCTATCCCGCGGAGGGGAGAGCGGTTCTGTCGTCCGTTTCGGATGAGGGCAGAGCAACCCGGGTTTGAGGATCAAACTTGACTTCACTACGATTGGCAATGAACTTTTCGTTTCAAGTGTTCGAATGATCAATTCGCGCCCTCGCCTGGCTGCCTGCCCGCGCTCGTGCAGCAACAGTGATAGAGCAACGATGAACAATCTGATGAAACCTTTGTCGACGAAGAGGTCACTAGCACCGAGGAGATGGTGTGAAATTCTGATATGGTTTTCTGTACCCTGTGTAGCTACGAGTTTTTGCTGCGACAGGCCCAAAAGCCTGGGCTATCCAATAGCCTATATTCAACACGAACTGAAGCTCAGACTGTAACGAAAACAACGCATTGTGTAGGAGCAAAGTGCCGAAATTTTTTATGCATCTTCTTCATAAATGGCCAGTGATTAAATGGCTCTCAGGGTCTCACTTACAGCTTCACGGTCCGCAGTCCTTTGCAGGCCGGACAGTTTGTGAACTTCCGTAAGTATTTCTGCATGCAGACTTTGTATAGAGTGTGCGAGCAGAGTGCTCAACGAACACTCAACACTTGCTCTTGCAGCTTGACTTCACTTCACTTCACGCTACTCACTTCTGGCGGGCCTCGTCCTCTCGACGATCGCTTTCGTGGTCCGATCCATCGTTATCTTTGTACATGTCCACGTTATATTCTACACTTTCAACGTTAGCTTCAACAAAATCACTTCCTCCTATATATTCACTGAATGTAGTGTTCTCAGGTTGAGAGACCAGCTATTAGTTTCGGTGACTATTGCTATGTCGCTTTTCGACTTAGTTCCGTTGTCCTACTCTGCTAGGGCCACATTGTCGTGGTAGGTGATGGAGCAACGATGAACAATGAACGTTTTATTTGATCGTGTACTCCATTGATAGCACACCGGTCGCTTCTTTCCGGCCCTGCCGTCGTCCGCTAGTACGCTCGATCGCTTCGTCCTTCTCGTCTGCTGCTACTGCCGTTTCGTGTGCATCTCTTTGGCGTAACTGGTTCGCCGTATTATCTTCGTCATCGTAGCTGCTCTTAGAGGATCGATGGTCCTCTGCCTGCTGGTCCTTGTTCCAATTTCTCGCCATCTCTGCAGCATCCTGCATCACCTTCCCAGTCTTCCTTTTGATTATTGCCCAAAATTTTTCTATCGGGCGGAGTGTAGGGCAATTCAGGGCGCTGCTAGAAGACGTACAACTTTTCCGGATTCTTAGTGGGACAGGCGTTAATCTGTTGTT
>NW_026684530.1:0-1413 GCF_943735745.2 Anopheles bellator | reverse complement strand
AAAACTTGAAAGCAAACGGCCAACTAACACGTGGTAGGATCTCCAAGTTCAAAACAGTAGCAGATACTATAACAGTTTGTTTGACACCGAGAAGATTGTGCGATTCGAAACCTATGCGAAAGCGTAGGTGCTCGGTTATTGATAATGAAACTGAACCGAGCGGAACGACCGCGGGGGTTAGTCGACAACCCTTTCCGAGCGAGAGCCCATGCAAGCCTGTTTCAAAGCGCCGATTTTCGGTTGTCGAAGCGGAGAAGATAGTAAAGCAAAACGTGAAACGCCGCACTAGTGGTGATTTTTGCTTTAATATTGTGTGGACATTCCATAGACATCCCTTTCATTAATGTAACTGTTCCTGCATTTTTAGTGTCGGACAGAAGTGTGGTTGATGTATCGAAAAAGAAAGACTACCAAAAGCAGATTGCGAGAAAGTTGCAAGAGGTGGCTGCAAAGGAATCAGCGCAAAAGTCCCTGGAAGCTAGACAGCTCATCGGTGCACAGCAAAAGACGGGTATCACATTGCCGAGAGTGAAATCCACCCCTAATCGGGGAGACTTTCTTATGGATCTAATCGCAACGTGCTCAAAAAAAGCACCCGCGAAAGACACGGTGTCGCGCCCTTCCTACGAATTGCGCCCGGCGGTTGCAATTTGCAACCGGACCCGCAACAAAAATTATTGAAGTTTGCTCACGAATTATTCCAACAATTCGTTTCAAGGTACTACAGGGCAGTCGACTTTGTACCTAGCAACATACACAGCCTCCTTCATCTAGTGCCGGAGGTTAGAGATAAGGGTCCGTTGCCACTTCAGCCAACTAACCCTTTCGAAGATATCCTTCGCACCATCAGCCAAACGATGGATTCAAACGACAGTGAACAAGCGATTCGTCACGTGGTAACGACCCTTCTGCTGCACGAAAAAACACGCTCCTCTCGTCTCTCCCTCGTTGATGGCGGCCCCGTCCCTACGGAGAACGGGCTCAGAATTCAAGTGAGAAAACTACTGACGGACGATCTTTGCGATTGATAAACTGAAGCCCGGAGAGCCATGCCGCCGGTCAACCGGCCGTTGCAACCCCCACCCGTATCCAAAGTCCAACCAACGGCCATCGTCAATCATGTTATCGAACGCGCGGGTTCATTTCGACTAGAAGTTTGCTGATAAACTTTCACGAACGATAACACGCAGCAATGGTGTACCTCGACATCAGCCGAGGGTGTGGCGCAAGTGACCCGGATTAACCGGCTTAATCGTTTATTACTCACCGAGTATATCCATCGACGATTGGTGGTTCGTGAGAACGATCGCACCCTTAGCTTGGCGCAAAATATGTGCATTCCGCAGCTCCCACGTGATGCCGAGCTAGAGGAACCCAAAAGAGAGGATGACCGGCGACACCAAAGCGCAGACT
>NW_026684529.1:0-6853 GCF_943735745.2 Anopheles bellator | reverse complement strand
TCGGTGCAAAAAGACCTCCAACTAATAATAGTGCGAACCCAGAAACCTATCGGAATTACAGCGGGCAAGTTTTGTGACCTAAACATGGAGCTGTTTGGAGTAGTGAGTGTCGCCTACCAGAGTCTAATGTTTTGAGCACAATATTTCGGTTTCGTTTCCATTGCAGGTGGTTAAAAACACTTACTCCGTTTTCATTCTGCTAAAAGACCAAATGTAAGCCGAAACAATTGACGAGAAATTAATCAGCTTTTTCTTACGCCTTCAAGATTGCAGCAAAATAAAAAGAAATCATCTACACTGCGCAGTAACGGCCTACCTAATTGAAAATTAAACAATAAATTAGCACACAGCAACAAACAGCATTTTGCAACACAGGAGAAGTGGTCAATGGTATTCTTCAATCTAACTAATAATAAATCAATCACACGGTGGACAGCAAATCGAGGTGACACATAAAACATGATTTGTGGGACTTGGCACCACAGCCTGGACCGCGCTTTTTGTGTCCAAGAATTCAGCCTCTTAAGCCCACTGACTATCATAAGCAGCCAGCAAACAGAACGATTCGGAGGTCTCTTGCTATCGGGATTAGTGGCCATCATGAAATCATCATGAAAAATTGGACATTGAAAACCCGCCCGATCCGTTGAAAACTCGCATGAACCGTTTACATATCGATTTCCTTTCTTCAGAGCACGAAGGTTCAGATGGCCCTACAGCAACTGCCCTGGTACGAGCAATCAATCAAGATCCAGAAACAGGTGCTGCTCATGATAAGGTGCTCTCAGGTGCCTACCGAGATAAAAGCCGGCAAGCTCATTCACGTCAACATAGCTCTGTTCAGTGCGATGATGCAAAAGTCCTATTCATTGTACTTGGTACTTAAGGATCTACTTTAGGGCAAGACAGTATTTCAGACGAGCACAGCATAACATCAAAGAGCTCTATGTGACACTAATAATTAATCGGGAAGTCATTTCAAGAAGCGTGTAGAAACCAATAGATTGGCCGCGCAATACACATTGTCGCAGGTGAGTCCTTGCTGGGCACAGTAGTAGAGACGAAGAACATGGGCACACATTTAATTGCAGACTGTCCTCGCCTTTAGTTAACAAGACTTCAAAGGTCAGATTTCCAGCCAGGAGTGCTTGCAAATGGTACTTTACACAAATTATTTGTATGTTGGACCGGCATTACTAATAATTACGGCATAAAAAAGACACGCTCTTTAATTAAGGCGATACGTTCAAAGAGCCGCCAGGTACTCTGAACCCATGTACTCGTACGACCAAAACTAATCAAAGGAAAGACAAAAAGCGTATTGATTTTGTATCGTAAATCACCGATTACCCTTCGACCGTATCACCCGCAAAACCGATACATGGTTCATCAAATAAAAACGAGATGACGAGCTTAAATTTGCTCATTCCATTGCGACTAACAGCTTGCAGTAATGAAGTTTCTCCAAATTGACGATCCTCGCGATACGCTCCCCATTAGCTGCAGACTGCTTCACTTGTTCGGTTTAGGTCGCGATGAGCGGTTCAAGTGGCTCTTCTGGTTCCAGTGCCTTCTGTATCTGGTGTTCAACATCATAACGAGGTTTATCATGGACATCGAAGATACGGTCACTCTCGTGCGGCTCGGTGCCGAAACATTGTTCGTTACATCGTTGTTCGCACAGATGTTGGCGTTGTACGTGAGACGCGTCAACCTGTACGACCTAATCGACATGCTGCGGGAGTGCACAAGGGAACCGTGTTCGGATGAGATCTCAACATTCTTCGTCCGCACGAATGGGGCATTAAACAAATTCTCGATAGCTTATTGCAGATACTTTATGCTGGTGTTTATACTCTACCTAGTGATGCCTCCGATAGCGACGTGCGCGGTGTACTTGCGAAACAGAAGCAAACAAAATGAAACACCCGAGGAGTACATCATACCCACCGAGATGAAGTAAACCGGCAATGCCCAATGTTCTATTGCTGCAGCGAACGATCATCTAACGTACGATCGTTGGTCAGTTTCTACTACCTAGACATCCGCTACAACTTGCTACACTACTCGGCCTACATCGTCGTAGTGACTGTGCTGACGGTCACCAGCTCATTGTTGCTGTGCACCAAAGACGTGGTCGACTTCACTGCCGTCAAATGTACGTCGATGGTGTTCCGCATAACGGCTATGAAAGTACGGCAGCTTCCACGGCACATTTCGGCACCAGACCTGCAAAAGGTTATAGCGTCGCATCAGGCCGTCCTGCGGTGTGCCAAAACGCTCCAGCAAGCCCTCAGCCTCTCGTTGCTGTTTCAACTCGCTTTCTGTAGTGCCATCTGGGTGCTAATGCTGTTTTACATATTGCTGATGGTTCGCAACGGTTATGTTTGTTCGGGTAACTAGGGGTCAACTATTTTCTCTCTTGGATTACAGGGATTTGACTCGAGGATTCTTAACCTAGTGCTGCTGCTGATGATCGTAACCTCGGAAACCTACGTGTATTGCATCCTCGGCACGAATCTAACAGAACAGGTATGCCGTCCCCGTTGATGGTAAAGTTCATTTGGCCTATTGATGGGATGTTCCGTTAACACTAGAGTGACGAAGTAGTAAACGCCCTGCAGGAGCTGGCATGGTACGAGCAGCCCGTATCGATCCAGAAGCAACTGCTGCTAATGATACGGCGCTCCCAGGAACCCACAGTACTAACGGCCGGCAAGCTCATCCCCGTCAACATTGCTCAGTTCAGTGCGATGGTACAGAAGTCTTACTCGTTCTACTTGGTGCTAAAAGATTTATTCTAAACCAATCAACTCTAGAACAGCGCCAACACTATCTGATTTGATAACCACAGTGCACTGCTAGTGTTTTCGCCCATCACTCCGCGTCGCGACCACAGCTATCAATCAAACCATCACACGTGCAAAAAGTCCAGGTCTGAAAGTTAAATACCAGGCATGCCAGGTCTGAATGTCAAAAATCGATTTTTCTTATTGAAATCACATTTTTTTTGTTGCGTTGAAACGAAAAAATCTATTTAGTCATCTCAAGCTGTCTCAACGCGACTAGACAAAGAGTTTCTCAAGTTATGACCACTTCGCTTCAGCGGGATTAGATTCGAGTCATATTCGTTTATTCTTAGTCGAACTTGTCCGCTTTAGGACTCTTCGAACTCGTAGAACTCATAGAATTTGTTGCACTTGTAGAAATCGTTGAACTCAGACCTCCAGCCTGGTGAATACAGCCTTAGCAGCTCCAAACAAAGTGCTTTGGTTGTATCTTTAACCAGTTTTGCTTTGAGTCCAGGCGCTTTTTATGGAGTAAAGTTACGTCATCGTGTCTTCTGGCCCATTCTGATCGTTTTCCGACTGATGCATGTGATGATGATATGTGTTAACGGTTCCGCCAGGTTCGAGGAGCTTGTGGTAGATTACATCTCTCTGCTCCCAACATACACAGAGCATTATCTTTTTGTCGAATTGCTCTGCTTTTGCAATTGAAGTTGATGGTTTTCCCGGAATGAAGTATGACTATTTTTATGATTCTCAAAATGAATAAACTTTCCATCCGCAATCACGATCTAATGGAGAAAAAACTTCCTTTTGTACATGTCGTGCAGAACTTTACATATGGTTATTCGATTTTCTTGCCGTCATTCGTTCACTTCATGTGGTACCCATTTTCCAATCTTCTGGATCTTTTTCAAGGTCCTCAAACGTAGGAATACGACGTATTAGGCCAAATTTGGCTTAAATTTAGTTTTGTACGTGTCATTTTCGTTTAAAAGTTCTTGTACGAGGGCGATTCAAATATAAACGGTAATTTTGCCAGTGTACTCAGCAAGCACTTCTGAGCTGGGTGATGGAGTGGGGGATTTAAGTTCAATGTGTTAGGAAGGGGAAGCCAGCTCGGTGAGGCGCGCCGGTCTGTTTTGTCCTCAGTACAGCCATGAGTGAGCAAGAGGTTCATGTGTCCGTTGCACAGCGGATTATTATTAAGTTTTTAACTTACGAAGGTGTTAAACCATCGGAGACTTTAACTCGTTTGAAGGCACAGTTTGGGGACGCAACACTGTCCCAAAACCGAGTATTCACTTGGGCCAGAGAATTTAAGAGTGGGCGTGAAAGTGTACAAAACGAAAGCCATGATCGGCGCCCAAGATCAACCGAAAATCAGAAGCAGGTCAGGTTGGAGATCAGTGAGAGACTTCTGCATCGATTCCGGCAAGAAGGAGAACACTTTTTGAGGCGCATAGTCACTTGTGATGAAACATGGGTCCATCATTACACCCCAGAATCGAAAATGGCGAGTAAGGAGTGGCGGAGAAAAGATGAAGAAAAAGAACCGCGTGCGCAATTGGTTGATGACGCGCCCCCAAACTTTTTATCAACAAGGAATGTTCAAGCTTCCAAATCGTTGGCAGAAGTGTGTAGAACTTCAAGGAGACTATATAGAAAAAAATGAAGGTTTTACTTGTTCATAATTTTACTTAATAAATTTATAAAAAAAAATTACCGTTTATATTTGAATCACCCTCGTAATTCAGCGTATCGAACTTGTTTAAATTTTTTCATGTTTGAATTTTTCAACTCACTTATTCTCACTCGAAACATTCATTTTCTGTCTGCTGGGTAATGTTCTGTCGTCGAAGGTAAGTCATCCATTGCTTAGTGTGTCGGACGGTACCGAAAAGCGTCTACCATTTCTGTCGCAGGGAGAACACGTCAGTGGGGCCATCTTCGGAACCAACTGGTACGAACAACCGCTCCACATTCAGAAGTTGATCGTCCCCATCATCAGCAAAGCGCAACGACGGGTTGGCCTTAAGGCAGCCAAGTTTTACTACGTTGACGTCAATCGATACGGGATGGTAAGTGCTGTGTGCAAGGAGTGGTCACGTGCCTATTATTAATTGTTCTTCCTTCGGTCTTCCTTCGCATAAAGGACCGATCAATAATGCAGAGCGTCAAAATGGCGTACTCGTTCTATCTTTTGCTAAAGGATATTTTCTAAACCGAGACCCAAACAAAAGGAAGCGATTCGATTACGGGAAACGGCAACACCAGCCGCGTACCAGCCACGAGAATATGAGCACCACGTTGCATAAAGGGCACCGCATGAATAGTGAATTAATAAACATGGCAATTTTCAAAAACCCAAGGGTGTTATTTTAAAACTTAGCCATTACTACAATCGCCCGACATAGTCCATTGAAGATAAACATATGAAAAATGAATTGTTATTTGAGGGTAAATATTGAATCGACCTTCAACGTTCATTACTGTGGCAGTATATCATATCCAAAGCACATGATATCGATAATTGATTAAATGTCCTGCGCGTAGGCCGAACGATTTATTCGCGCCCCCGGATCGGATGACAATGTTTGTCCTCACGGTCCACAGAACGGTCACAAGTTCAGCCATGAACTTTTTTGTCAACGACAAGCCCCCAGGAGTTCCGCATTTGGTGGTGAAGCTGTGGAAAGTTTTGGGTGTGTCAGACGTGCACCGTGAGCAGTATCGGTGTGTTCCTATATTTGTTACCTTTCTGCTGATCATCGCCATTCCGAAAATCTTTTTTGGATATCCCGACTTCAAGTCAGGTGTCATCGGTTTGGCGGAATTGGTTTGCCAGACCAATCGCTTCGTCGGGGTGCTGCTGCTCGCGCTGTACCGAGACGTATTCTACGAGCTAATAAGACAGGCGGAGTGCTTCACTCGAGACGGTATGAAAGGGTCCTGGCGCCAGAAGTACTACGACTACGCACTCAGCTTTGCCGTCTTGTCCGCTTGCTTCACAGTGCTCAGCGGATCGCCACCAATCGCTAAGCATCTGAAGATACAGGACGCTCGAATCAACAAGGTGATGAAAGTGTGCCTACTGTCGATACTTTTGCCGGCCAACTTCTACAGCTTTTCGCCCATCCTGTCCACTCTGTGGAAGTATTACAGTGCATCTGCCAATGCAACCGATGTTCAGTTTATCCTCCACATGGAAGAAAACTTTTATGTTCTCAACGTTCGGACGTCGCTTCGTGACTACCTGCTGTTCGGCGTGTTCATGGTGCCGACCTCGTTACTATGTTCATTCGTCGGCACCGCCAAGCTTGTATCGATCTTGGCCATCATCAAGTATTGCACGGTCTACTTTCAGCTAGTGGCTCTAAAAATCCAGTACACTGCTCGTGAGCGATCCTTCCGCTCCGAACTGAAGACGATCGTCCAAATGCATCAGGGTGCCCTCAACTGTGCCGAATTGCTGCGAACGCTCACCGCTCCGGTGATGTTGATGCAGATTATCCTGTGTGTGCTGAACTGGAGCTCTATGTTGCTGTACTTCACCGTTTCCGTAGGTAGTCCTGTGAGGTGTCGTAGTTGAATATCGGTTCAAGCTTCTCTTTCGTCGCCAGGGCTTTAGCACCCAGTTCATCAATCTGTTAGTTCTGTTCATGTTTGAAACGATCGAAACCTTCGGCTATTGCTACCTGGGCAACCAGCTTTCGGATGCGGTACGCAACGTGGAACGTAGCTCAAAATGATCTTGACGTTAATCTAAAATCCTTTATCAGGCAGCCAAGGTAGCCGGTGCTGTCTACGAAAGTTGCTGGGAAGCGGAATGTGCCTCGGTGCAAAAAGACCTCCAACTAATAATAGTGCGAACCCAGAAACCTATCGGAATTACAGCGGGCAAGTTTTGTGACCTAAACATGGAGCTGTTTGGAGTAGTGAGTGTCGCCTACCAGAGTCTAATGTTTTGAGCACAATATTTCGGTTTCGTTTCCATTGCAGGTGGTTAAAAACACTTACTCCGTTTTCATTCTGCTAAAAGACCAAATGTAAGCCGAAACAAT
>NW_026684528.1:0-6855 GCF_943735745.2 Anopheles bellator | reverse complement strand
CTCGCGCTGGTTACAATCCTCTGGTTGACCTTGCAGAAGCACGACGATGCCGCGAATACCCTATGATGCTGGAACGCACTGACCGCAGAACCGAAGTAGCTCGATGAAAGGCGCAACTGGAAAGAACACTTTCTTCAAGCCGGCTACGCGTATTTATACGATCCGTCCGATCGTCATTGTTGTCTCGCCTTTGCATTCCAGGTGATGCTGCTAGTGCTGTTGATCGTCATTCTCGGCTGCTATTGGTCCAGTGGGTGACGCTGCTTGCACGGCTGTATAATTTATGTTCTTGTTTACTCGCTCAGTACCATAATGCGTGACGCTGCTGGTCTGGAGCACTTCCGGAATGAACTGTTCTGACCTTGCGATGTGGTGACTCATCTGGTTGGATGTATACTGTTGGTGTTGTGCTAACTCCTCTCCTCTTAAATAACTTTGTCCTCAAAGTTTGTTCATTGCATGAAATGATGTTGGCTTTCTATCATATATTTCGGCTTTTTCCATTAGTTCAATATTGTTTGGCATATGGATACTTATGTTGCGATTTCGTTTCATTGAAATACACCAAAATATGAATATGGCGAAAGTGGCTGTAATTGCAATTCCACTTAGAGAGCCAAATAGATTGATTTTCCAGGAAAGAGAATTGTTTTGCAAGCTGATTGTTTTTAGTTTATCTCGGTGTTCTAGTGTGAGATTATTTAGATAATTTACTGGTGGTTCGTCTATTATGTCAATCTCTGTCGCCATTATTCCAAGGGTTGGGTAGTATGATCTTGCAGGAATTGTAGTTTCTAAATTCGTAAATTCTTCTCCATTTATGTATATACTGCATTTGCTAAACTGTATAAGGAATGAACCTTGAAGTTGCTGGTTTATGTTACTGCAGTTGGAGGAAATTCCGGCGATGGCGTCGTTTATGAGAATATTTGTTTCATCGATTCTCTTTATTATTCCGTTGGAATAAATTTTTTCAAAAACGCAATCAGAATGATTTCCTTGTAAAATTCTGTATACGCATTCTGAAGGCTGGTGTAGAATTTCACTTGCGCAAATATAAAGATCTCTATCTTCCTGTTTACATGGTTGCAACAATTCGAATATATGAGTTTCATTTCGAATGAAGTGATTTTGTTTTAAGAGTATCCTTTTATTATTGGTGATTATGGAGTCGACGTAATTATACTCAAAAGTATAATTGGATGTTTGTGGGTATTTCAGCATGTAAATTACATGTGTAGTATTCATTGTTACTTGTGCTGTTGATTTTGCCAACATTTCTTCTGGTGATGATATAGATATGTTATGCTCTGATAGGAAATTTGTTATTTCTTTGAGTTCTTCCATACTCAGGATCTTGCTGCTTGGAATGCCGTGTTTTGCCAATATTATAGCTTCCTCAATGCTTTCAAGGTGGTTTTGCAAAGAGTCAAGATTTGATATTATGATAAGTTGTTGTAATTCAACCGATCTTTGTCTAATTCGTTCATGCTCGAGTGTGAGGACTCTGTTCGTGAGGTTAGTTATATCTTGGAGTCGAGAGTTTATTCCTTTGTTGATTAGCACTTGCCTGTTGTTTTGTTCAATCAATGAATTGAGTGTTGCGTTGATTATACGAAGGTCTTCAGCATCAGGGTTTCCTGCGATCCACTTCCAAACTGTACCGATTGCGTCCCATCGTTTTTCTCTTACTGTATTAGGTTTGATTTTACAGAATGTTTCGTACAAACGTTGTAATTTTAGGCGTATAACAGTATACAGGGGACCTGAATCGATATTGTTTGCCAAATTTAAATAATTTGATTCAATTGCATCTTCTATTGGTTGTATATCAAAAGGGTGTAATATCCTTAGATGACCTATTTTGATTTGCGCTTTCCCAAGAGGAACTATTGCGAGTGGGTTTTTTGTCAAATCATAAATGATGAAATTGGAGTTAACTATTGATGTCATGCAAAGTATTATTCTGTAATGAGAGGGATCGGAATGTTCTTAATTATTTTTTCTTAAGTTTACTTTATGAATTTTACGATTATTAGTATCTATAATATGGGTAGGAAAATTTTCTTTTATCTTGATGATATGATACCTGCTTTCTCGCTTATTGTTAGATTTATTTTTTTCGTATGCGTACGAGCCTGGTACATATTCTTGATATGATTCTTCGACTTGTTTTGCTTGGTTCTGTTGATAAAGGGTTGCAATTTTTTCATCATTTGCTTCTCTTTGTGCTGTTCTCTCTGCAAACGTTAAATTCTCTGCATTTTCTCCAATAAATATATTTTTTGGTGAATTTTTTGTAAAACTGTGTATGGAGTTGTTATATTTGTAAACTGCATCTTGCACAAGGGATTGTATTGTGATGTCTGGTTTTAATGCCTTGATGCACCTAGCTATCTCTCGTATTGTTGAGTGACATCTTTCTACTTGTCCGTTGGTCTCAGATCTATTAACAGGTGTTTTGAATATTTTGACTCCTAAATTTAAAATTGGTTGTTCAATAATGTTGGATACGACACTGCTTTCGTTATCCATTACAATTTGGGCTGGTAAATCCCAATCATACAATAGTTGTAAAAGGACATCTTTTACATCTGCTATAGATTTGGACTTTATTGGCCTGACTTTCATGTATTTGGAAAACTTGTCTAAAGAAGAAATGAACAGATTACTAGCATTGTAGGCAAATATATCAATGTGAACTATCTCACCAGGGTACTTTGGTATTGGTGTTTTGGTTGTTAGGAATTCTTGAGGTCTTCTTTCATATTTTTCGGTTTTACAAATTTCACACGTTTTTACAAAATTTCTTATGATTTTCGTCATGCCAGGAAAATAGTATTTTTTTATAAATTGTAGTGAGTTTTCTTTGGCGTTGCGATGTGCAAAATTATGTATTTCCTTGACTTTTTGAAGTTGTTCTTCTTCTGTTCGTAAATCTTGAACTTGTCTTTGTGAATACCTAGCTCTCAATGTTTTTGGATTAAACATTGTCTTAAATATTTCCTGTATTTTTCCCATGGTGTGTTCATCACATAAAATTCCGTTTCTAGTTGCAGGATTTAGGAATCTTTTAAATTTTTCTTTAATGAATTCATTGGAAAAGATTTGTTCGCAAAATATGTGTCTATTATATCCTGGGAATGGTACGATATGTTCGTAGGAAGAGTTGGGTGTTATACGGAAAATTAATTGATTACGAAAAACGTTAATTGGGGCTTCGGTGGATAGGATAAATGAATTGTCATCATCATCTGCGGAATGGTTTGTTGGAGTTAGGGAATTAATTTGTATCCTAGATAGTGCATCAGCTACTATGTTAGCTTTGCCTGGTTTATAATGGAGTTCATAGTCATGTTCCTCCAAAAAGGCTTTCCATCTTTTTAACTTGGCGTTATTATTTTTCGGGGATAAGGTGAATGTTAATGGGAGATGGTCAGTAAAGATTTTTAATTTTGCTCCATATATGAAATTTCTAAGGCTTTGTAGAGCCCATACTACTGCTAGCATTTCCTTTTCATTTGTAGCGTAGTTTTCTTCCGTCCTGGAAAGTGTCCTGGAAATAAAAGTTATTGGTCGTTCCCCATCTTGATGTTGTTGTGACAAAACTGCTCCCAATGCTTTGTCTGAAGCATCTGTAGTTAAAATGAATGGTTTTTCAAAGTCTGGAAAGGTTAAGACATCATTTGAACATAATATATTTTTTAAACATTCAAATGCTTTTTTTGCTTGTTCGTCAAATAGAATCGGATAATTTTTTGACTGGTTTTTCGGAATCTGGCGATGGCCATCCTCTCCTCTTAAAAGTTTTGTAAGGGGTTTCGCTAAACTTGCGTAATTCTTTACAAAACGTCTATAATAGCCGGAGAGTCCTAAAAATGCTCTTAAGTCTTTGAGATTCTTTGGTTCTGGATATTTTTGAATACATTCAACTTTTTTCATATTTGGTTTGAGTCCTTCTTCAGACACAATAAAACCAAGGAATTCAACTTTGGTTTTAATGAATTCCGATTTATCGGGTTGAATTTTAAAATTTGCTTGTCTGAGAGTTTGCAAAATGGTTTTTAAATTTTCCATATGTTCATCGAATGTTTTTCCAAAGATGATTATGTCATCGATGTAGACATGACATATCTTTCCGATATGTTCTCTTAAAATATCATCCATAACTCGTTGAAAAATAGATGGAGCGTTTTTCAATCCAAATGGCATTCGGACGAATTCAAATTTTCCATTGTTCACAGAAAAAGCTGTTTTTTCTATGTCCTTTTCATTCATCGGAATCTGATGAAAGCCTGACGCTAAGTCAAGTGTGCTGAAATATTTATTCGAACCTAAGTTCGCTAGAACAGTAGAAGTATCCGGTATAGGATATTTATCACTTATTGTTTTTGAGTTAATTTTTCTGTAATCGATCACAAGTCGATATTTCTTCTCATTGGAGGCATCTTGTTTTTTTGGAACAATCCATATTGGAGAATTGTAAGGGGATTTTGATGGTTTGATAATTCCGTCAGACAATAGCTTCTCTATTTGTTTGTTTACTTCTCCTTTTAGTGCTTGAGGGTATGGATAGGTTTTACTATAAACTGGAGAGTTGTCCGTTGTTCGTATCTCAGCTTTCACTCTGGTGGTGTACGGTAGTTTTGAATCTGGAGGCTGAAAAAGGTCTTGGAATTCTGTTAAGAGTTTTCGTAGTTCAGATTTTTGATATGCCTGTAAATGTTCATCACGAATTTTTATTTGATTGACTTGCTGTAATTTATACTGTAAAATGGGTATTGTGAATATTTTGTTTACTATCATTTTTTCATTTGCTGTATCAATTACGGCATCTAATTCTTTTAAAGTCTCATGTCCGATGATTGCATCAAATGATTTCAAATTTTCCAGATGATACAATTTTATCATTGTGTTTGAATATGGCTTAAATAGTCTAGCTTGAGAATATTTTTTTATTTCAATATCTCCTCCAACAGAAGAGATGAAAAATGGTTTTTGTATGTCATGAGCAATTTTGGCGAACCTTGGATGGATAAAATTTTTATTTGACCCTGTATCAATAAGCATTTTTAACGGTTTTTCTACACTACCATGGTACAAAAAATATGGCAATGTAGATTTCATTCTAAAAAATTTAACTCATGTTCCTCGATCTCATTGGGCTCATCATTTTGTTGTTCTGTTTGCTGTTGGTAATGTTCGTATGAACTAGTTTCAGCGTCGTCATATTCTTCCGCATACCTTTGAGCTTGATCCGAATATTTCTCCGAATCGCACGTTTCGACGTTGAAAACCCGTTGTCTTTTCATAGGTGGTCTATTGTTTAGTGATGGATTTGGACGGTTTCCGTAATTAATATTCTTGGTTCTAATAGATTGATCAATATCCATTGGTTCTGGGGGTGTTTGTTTAAAAGGATTTCTTGGCGGTATGCCTGGTGGTTTGTTAAATTGTTGGTTATTGTTATGTCTCCACTGATTGTTAAATCCTTGCTCTGGGAATGGTCGTTGCCATTGCCTAAATGATTGTTGATTGAATTGTCTTGGTGGTAATGGAGGTCTATTAAAATTGTGTCGTGGTGTTTGAGGGATAAGATTCCTTGGCGCTACCGGCATTGTTATTGGTTTTGGTCTCGCCAACATCTTTCGACATTCAATATTCTGAAAAGATATGCAGTAGCTGTAGGCTGCTGCTAAGGATGATGGTTCATAATTTCTGATGAACTTGTATATGTCACCATCTAAACCTCGGATAAAAGCGTCTATTGCTTTTTTATTGTATGTATCTATTAGGGCTTTACTTGCCTCCGGATGCTTGAAACGGTCATCCGTTTTTATTTGATTCGCTATTAAAGACATGAGGCGGTTGACCTCATCGTAGTAGATTTCTAGTGTGCGTCCCTTTTGGAGCACATTCAATAATTGGAAATCTAGGGTTTCCAAATCTCTCTTCTCCCCATAATAGGTAATTAACGTTTTCTTTATCGCATTCCAATTGATGTTGACATTTGAAGCTACTAGAGAGTCATTAGCTTCTCCGCGTATTTTTCTGCGAATAAATTTGCAAATCATGTGGAACTTGTTTTGAAGTTCCACGGGATGTCTTGGAGAGGTTTGGTATAATTTGACGAGACTGTCCACGTCACTTATCCAGCTATTTAACTCGCTGGGATCTCCTAAAAAATTAGGCAGATCTTTCACTAGATCCGGTATTTTTTCGAACGATTCTGGATTGACTGCACTTCCATCCTGTCTCGTGAAGTACAGTGGAGGATCGCTATAGTCCTCACTTGTTGCTCTTTCTTCACGAGCCTCTAAGGCAGCAATCCGGGTTGCTAATTGCTCTAATTCTGTTCGCGACATTGTTGAATTGTTTTTTGAGACTTTATTTAACGCTTCAATTAAATTTTCCAGTTTGTTTCTGGTTTATTATATTCACGATATTGTGTTACTCACGATATTTTCGTGTGTTATTGGTTTATTCGCGGTCACTTTTTATTTATTTTATTTCGCCGTTTGCGATTGATTTCACTTTATTGTGTTTATACTTACGTGACCTTTTTTCGTTTTTTACTTACATAGATGTTAAAAACATTGTGTGGGTGTAAAACAGGCGGTGACCCAAGCGGTGATGCTTCCTCTCAGTGTGCTGATTTGCTCTCTTTTTCTGCCAGGTGAGCTGCCAACTACCTGCGATACTCGGGAATCTGGTCACACAGCTGCCGCTGGATTATCACTTTCACGGGGCGATCAGAATAGCACTCTTGTCACTTTCACTATGACGTTATTCACCGTTGGGTCCCTATTCGGGCGCCAGTTAAGCGAAAGACTGTGTAGCGTGTCTTTTAAAAAA
>NW_026684527.1:0-6858 GCF_943735745.2 Anopheles bellator | reverse complement strand
TTTTTTACTTTTATTTGCCCCACAGTAATCCTTGCGCTGCACGCGAATTCGACGACCTCCGGGACCTCCTCGGACGAGGACTCCAACCACGCCAAGAAGAACTCAATGGAGTTGCGGGTTGTCGGCCGTAAATAGATTGGTTCTCGGTTTTGATGCGATTGGCGAGCCCATATATCAGGCCCGAGGGGGAGTGGGGGACTCGGCAGTCGTTCAGCGTGGCCGATCGGGCGATACATCGAAGGGTCGAAGGGTGGAACGGTTTTCTTTTGTCGTCCCGAGCCCGTCTCGTGTGGTGGAAGCCAACGGACGTGTAGGATGTAGCGGCCAAGAAGGTCAACCGTGGTGGTACCCTATTGCGACAATCAATCGTAAACCGTGCACCCCACCCCCCACCAAGGCAAAGCCATGTCCTCGCCAGGCAGCAGGCTTAGCGATTTGGGGTCTAACCGGTCTAACCTCCATCGACCGGTGCTGCTGCTGCTGCGGAATGACATAATCATGGTTTGGTTGTTGAGGTTTTCAGCAACCTCTTTCAGCAACTTGCGGCAAGTATTCTAGAGAGGCGAATCTTTCTCCGAATTCCGAGCGTACGCGGTGTCGGCTGGACGGGACCAGAAACAAGGCCAGAGATTCTATAGAGATTCACTCTCGGGGGCTTGTAAATGACAATGAGCTCTGACACGCCGAACTCATCGGACTCTACCTGTAGCCGGGAGACCCGATGGAAGATAGCGG
Organism: Anopheles bellator; assembly: GCF_943735745.2. NCBI lineage: Eukaryota > Metazoa > Arthropoda > Insecta > Diptera > Culicidae > Anopheles > Anopheles bellator. The sequence continues at coordinate 6,123 of NW_026684527.1, read as the reverse complement.
GAACAACTTTGGCAAATTAAACCGAAACTATGTCGACAACAGAAACGGGGCCTACGAAGAGAGTAGTTGACAGGTCAGCGGTAGGTGGCGACAGCCCCAACTCTTGGTGTCCCTCTTGATGCAGTCCTCGGGAGCAGGGAAGGGCTTGTCGCGTTCCAAAGTTCACACGGGCCCATAGTCCCGCGGGACAAAGAACCCAACGTAGAGAATGTGCTGTCCGACGAGCCTCACAATTATCGTATACTTCCGAGTTCGCGCCTAGCTCTAGTTGAGTGGAGTTCTCGAAAGTGATTACTTACGGAAGCTTGATACGATCACATCCTGCTATCAGTGTCAGGGACACAGGGGCCAAAGTTTATATTGGGACGTTGAATTCGTGTGGCTTTCGGATGGCATTAGTTTCTAAATGTCACAAACCCCTTTTTTTATAAACTATAGCATTTGACAGCTACTGCCATTACGCATCTAGCGCAGTGTAGTCTAGCGCTGGTTAAAGTGTTAACAACACCTATTTTAAGAATCTGAGCAGCAGCTTCTCGGCCTGAGTGCCATAGGAATGATTACAAAAATGACTTATTGGGTTCCACATGAATTGAAAGAAAAAAAACATTGACAAAACGGAAAACCATTTGCGACGTACTACTTGCGGCAGAAAAGAAAGGTATTCTGCTACCGAATCGTCACTGGTGGTGAAAAGTGGATTTATTACGCCTCGACCACAGTATGAGTTTTCTCTACAGGTTTTTTGATATGCTAGCGTCCACACTAGCCAGCTTTTGGGCGAAAAATTCCGTCAGTGCTCCAGTCAGTGAAATGACAGTTCGTTTGTTTATGCCTTCATTTTTCAGTTTCCTTTTCTTCTCTTCCCTATTGCCATTTTGATTGTCAAAATTTGATCCGCTGTCGACTAAAACTAGCCAAATTTTTGGAAAGCAAAAAAAAATGGCGAAATTTGCCGTAAACTGTCAAATTGAAAAAGCAAATACCCCCGAAACGAGAAAATATCCCGTAAACATAAGGCGCTCAAAAGCAACTCAAAGTAACTCACGGAACTTTTTAGCAAAAGATTCATAGTTTCTTGGCCTGCCATACATTTTTTCCAAGTTTCTCATACTGTGGCCCCTGTGGGTTACAAGAATCCTTAACGCAAACGCAACTGTCGCAACCAAGGCGCAATATTCACTGTGGTGGGATAGGACAGTTGTGGTGTACTATGAGCTTTGCAAAACTAATCAAATGGTTGATGGAGCACACTCCATCGACAGTAATTGATACGTTGGAAGCTGCGTTTTGGCCATAAAACGACGATCGAAATGTATCTCCAAAATGTTGGATCGCGGCGAAAGTACTAGCTAACGACGGACAATACTTTCATTAAAAGTACTCGATTGGTCGTCGAATGAAAACTGCATGAATTAATTCAAAGTCTCAACAATATAAAGGCCCAACCGGACCGAATCCTTCGCTGTTGACTGTGATCCTATCGTGTGGTTCGTCCCGACCCGACCCAGGTGGCTGTATTCAAGCGGTCTCGAAGCGGTCAAGAAAGCCTCATTTAGACGATGCTCCAGGCTTAGACGCGTGAACTTTGACTACACATTGACCGAACTAAGTGCCGCCGGTTTGGGGGCCAGAACGTCCAGAACTTCCAGTCTCCCCAGGTGAAACGCGTTGGGCGAGGTTCGCGGGGGCTTTTGGCGCGTGCCACCACCTCATGGAGCAGGGAGGCAGAGCATGCCGAGCGTGGGGTGAGGAAGAGCAATAATTCATAAGCCGACGACGACGAGGACGACGACGAGGACGACGACGAGGACGACGACGAGGACGACGACAGGCCGACGGTTGGTTGCTTGGGGGGCCCACGATAAACTAATTATGAAGCGTTTAACGAGCATTTTCCAGCCCTGCCCGAGGCCTCCAGGACTTCCGTCACCCCATTCCCACTGCTGGCTTCAGACTTCTCCAGCGTCCGCCGCTTCCGGATCTTCCGGCGAAGCGCCAGCCGGTGCGTGTGCGTGCCGTTCCCCAATTAATACCTCCAACGGGGTCATGAACCGTGTGGGTGGGGCGGGACTGGTGGGTGGGTTGTGGTTGGCGGGCGGTGTAGGCATGAGGCATGCTAAGGCATGCTGTGCTACTGGCACACCGCCGCACAGGACTGCTAAGAGGCTTAGAGCCGACCGGGCGACCCTCTCGCCAGGCGATGAATTTTTGCATTAAAGTATTAAAGCGGGGGGAGTGGTTGGTGAGCGAGTAAAGTGATTTCCAACGCCAAAACCCACGGTGGGTGTGGGGGGGGCTGGGGGTGGGAGATGGGGGTCTACAAAATGGGTGACGACCATTTTCAATTATCACCAAATCAAAGGCGACGTCTTTCGGCGACGGTTTAGAAACTTCCGGGTGGGGTGGCTGGTGGCAGGGGGAGTAGTGTGGGAGTGTGGGCCGGAAATGGGGACCCACTACACCCACCACGCCCCCCCCCCCAAACCGCATCACACCCAAGAGCACGGGGGGGGGGCCGAGCGTGAAACCGAGCGCAGCGAGTGTGTTTGTTTTCTTTCACGCTTCTCCACGGGAAAGGTGGGTTCGAGAGGTTGGGCAGGGTGGGCAGTGGGTTGTGGTCGGGTGGTGATTGGGTGGTGATTGGGTGGGAGAGGGTGCGATACCGATTGGATGTGTTTTGATGTTTGACTTGCCCTGATTTATGGCGCTTTGATTATCGCGCGCCCGTCCCTCGCGTGCGGTTTACGGAAACACGTGTGCCGGTGTGTGTGTGGGTGCGTTAGTATTAACCAGGACCGGTGCCTAGCTTCCCCTCACCAGCCTGCTAAACTCCCTACCTCCCCGGGGGACCCGCAGCATGGAGTCTGTGGCGGGATCCCCACACAGCGGATGTGGTGCATCCCGATGCATCCTCTGACAAACGGAGTTCGTGGTAGGGAGAGGGGGGGGGGTTGGTGCATCCGGGTGATTTAATCTGGTGTCACAGGGAAACATCACGGGAACACGGTTCCCCACCGCACCGGAGCGCTGAGCGCTGTGTTTACCGTTCGCCGGCGTGTGTTGCCGTGGTGTATCACATAATTTTGCGGTCGAATACGCTCTCGACGACGACGACGACGAGTCCTGGTTTATCCTAACCTCCGCCCTGGGGAGGGGCACACACCGCAGTTGAACTCCCCCCACCCAGACAGACAGAGAGAGAGAGAGAGCGAGAGAGATGCGCTTAGAAAGCCGATCTTTCTTGGTCCATACCGTAGATCGGTATTGACCAGTGATTCCAGTGGACTTCCGTTGCATAACGGAGACTTTGAACAATAGCCCAACATTCGTATCCTTTTACATTCCAAGTGCCTAGCTACCTTAAATTAATTTTAATTCTAAACCCTGGCCCTGCCCAAGATCTCCACTGCCTCTGAAGGGAACGTCTGAAGTACGAGAGCCCCCGGAACTCTGAGGGAGTCGGCGACTACGGGTCGTCGGCAAGGCTCCTTTCTGGAACCCGTCCTTAGATTATGCTATGAACAAAAAAATCGGAGTTACACCACTTACTGCCACCTCCCCAAGTCGGTCCGGTTCGGTCGCACGGTTTTCGGGTCTATTGCGAGAGTTGATTGTGCTGGACTCCTGGAGCTCAGCCGGCGAGTGGGGGGGGAGTGGTTGATCGTAGCACTGTGTGTCTCACACACCGACTCACACACACATACACTCGCACAAAAACACACGCGCACTCGTATCAGCACTAGCACTTGTATCAGTTCGGCGAAGCGAGGTCAACGGCGGCGTTCCCGAACACCACCCGGTCACACCGAAGAACTAGTGGCTTCTGGGACATCATCCTGTTCCCCGGGCCGGTTGGTTACGCTACAGAGGGAAAGGTATTAAAGCCCACAAAAAGAGCAACCCGCATCGAGAAGTCCTTCCCGTGGAGAACTCCCGGACAGAGAGGGAGAGAGAGAGAGAGCGAGTTCGGCGACGAACACGCTCTCGCTCGCTATGGACGCGGCACCGTTCAAGAGACTTCAATCGCAGCGCACGAAAAGAAACCACCTCCGTTCGAAGGCGGCACTCTACGGAACACTCCAAATTTTGTATCTGGATCGGTGAAGGATGCAGATATACCTGAGGGACCACTGAGATCTTAGGATCTCGGGATGGATGGTGTGGATCAGACCCCTTTCGGTCCTTCTTTTAAGGGGTCAGCGAGTCCTGGAACACTCTATCAACACGCACGCACACTGGGTGAAGGGGTCCTGATCAAGCAGGTCCTGCTGGGGCTGGCCGATTCGAAGCCTGTCGGAACCTGGTCGGAGCCTGTAAACGAAAGTCCTTAACACTTCACCCTCACCGTCGTCCCTTGCTGAGAGTTGCTTGCTTGAGAGATCCTTCGGCAGGATCCAGTTCCAGTCGATCAGTGCCCGCCCGCGTTTTCCAATTGTCTGATCCTGATCGGGGTGTTCCACGCGCACTACGACTTTTGTGTGGGTGTGTGTGTGTGTGTATCACCTACACGAACTCCTACCTCACGCACCCCCACACACCACACACCGCTGGGCGATCGCGCGACAGGACTAGAAACGGGACGTTCGCTCGGTCAGTCTTCAGTCTTCGCACCGCCGCCACCGCGTACGACCGATTCTCGTTTGCAACTGTCGGCACACTGACGGCCGCCGTCGTGGCGGGCGGGCGTACACTCGCCTCGTCCTGGCACAAAACACACACACACCGCCACACGCACACCGCCATCGGGTGGAGGGCGTCAGTTTTCCGTCGTGATGGCTCCAACAGCACCAAGCGCGAAGTCCCACCGCGAAGAGGGGGGTTCACGCCGAGTGAACCCCGAGGTCCTGTCGGCCGGACTCGGCACTCGTGCCGTCGGGTTCACCGCCGTTCACAGGGATGAACCCCGCCGGCCACGCCACGGATGAACACGCCAATGGTTCACCCACGAGGGAGCACCGATCGGTGCTTGCTTCGGTTCAGCGGCAATCGAAGAAGCACGGTGAAGAAGATGGAATGGAGAAAAAAAATAAAGAAGAAAAATACAAAAAAAAAGGAAAGGATGAAGACGCACAGTAGTAGTAGTAGTAGTAGTGGGAAGAAAGCGAACGAAGCAAGAGAAAGAAGAGAATCGACGTGAAAGAGGTGGAAACTATTGCAGAGGTGGAAACTATTGCAGAAGTTGAAGAGGTTTGAAGTTGAGCAATCGCCCGTAGGCGACGAGGTGTTTTACGTATGCCTAATTCTTTTGGGCATTCTCTCTCTCGCTCCCTCCTATCCTTTCGCAGTCCCTCCCCGTTCCAGACATCCTTCTGTCCTGGCCTTTTTTGAGAGGTACTTTTGACTATTCCAGTGATATTTTCGAGAGGTGGATTTCCACAGGAGTCTTTCAGCTCAAAAACTTTTCATAACCTTGCCCGCTAAAAGGGGGACATTCTGGGGGGCGGGGGGGGATCGACACGCAACCACACACACACACACAGATCGTGGTGTGGGAACTGTCAAACTCACACCTGTCAAACACGGCTGCCTGCTGTCAAACCGCTAACTACTGTACCTCATTGACTTACATACGTTGGGCAGGTAGATCCCGTCAGAAGCGGCAGCCCACTTAGATCCAGAGCCCCCCTTCCCCCCCAAGCCCCCCTTCCCCCATTTCCACCCACGCAAGGGGGTTAGCATCACGTAATTAGTGGGATGCTTTCGAAGGCTGGCTGTTGTTTTTTAAAGACTGAAGTCTTCGTCCTCTTGGTGAGGTTTATTCGCGCTACCGCAACATCCTCTCCCCGTCAGCCCATTACGGGGAGGCTGGCCAAGGACCACAAGGACCTGGGCAGCGCGCGCGGGTAAAGCATTGACGGATCCCCGGAACGGAACCACAACAACAACAATAAAATAGCGGAAATGCAAACAAACAAAAGGGAAACGGGGAGGAGGGGGCGGGGGGGGGGGGGGGGGGGAGATAAAAAATGTATTTTCCCCCCAGCAGCAGCAAACCAACCCCCTGCCCCCCCACACGCCCACACCGCCCTACAGCAACCCCTAGCAGTCTTATTTGGAAATTTGTACACGTCGTTGGCACTCTCGAGATTTAAGACGGTGGAGGTCCTCCCGCAATTTTCA
>NW_026684526.1:3237-7359 GCF_943735745.2 Anopheles bellator | reverse complement strand
ATGACGCAAGAACGACGAGGATATGCCTTTCGGGATGTCGAAGACAGTATCGACACGTTTGGCGCTAAAGATGAAGAGAATATAAAAACATGGATGCAGCAGCTCGAGTTAACGGCAAAGACGGCCAAATGGAATGACGACGAGAAGTTGCTAATGTGCAGACGGAAACTGGTAGGAACAGCAAAGCGTTTCGTATCATCGCAGCGTGGTTTAGTTACCTTCCAGAAACTAAAGGCAGCGTTAATTGGGGAATTTGCTCCATTTGTTCGGGCAAGTGACGTGCACCGCAAACTGACGTCTCGGAGAAAGAAAGCGACGGAAACGTTCCGTGATTATGTGTACGAGATGCAGTGCATCGCCCTTGCCATAGATTTAGACGAAGCAAGCGTATGTGAATACATCGTAGACGGCGTAACAACCGACGTGTTACATCGCTCAGTCTTGTACGGCGCACGAACAATAAGAGAATTGAAGACAAAGTTATTGGATCTCGAGAACGCCCAAAAGCGAACGGCAAACAAGACGAAGCCCGCAGACACGGTGGCCGGGCATAAGGAAGAATGGCCGAAGCAGGTAGATGGAAAGCCGGTACGCGCAGCAATGAGAACAAAGCGATGTTTTGGCTGTGGGGAATCGGGGCACGTTTCCAATGAATGTCCGCAGAAGCATGACGGCCCGAAATGCTTTCGTTGCAACAAGTTCGGACACGTCTCGCGGAACTGCGATAGAAAGGAAAATGAAAAGGCCAACGACGTGTCGATACACGTCGTCGCCAAACAAAGTGCAAACCATGCCCCTACGACGAATTCGCCGATGGTGCGTGCCAAGATCGGTGGAGTAGAATGTATGGTGTTGATAGACACCGGAAGTGGTCGCAACATCATAAAAGAAAGCGTGTACAGAGCAACCGGCAAGCCTAAAATGACGGCCACGTGCGAGTTGTTCACGGGATTCGGCGCGAAAACAACAAAGCCGCTGGGGAAGATCACCCAACAAGTAACCATCGACGAACGAGAACTGCCGGAGACAGTTTTCTATGTGGTAACAGATGATTGCATGATATACGATGTCATTCTTGGAATCGAAGCTATCCAGGAAATGGGGATTAGCATCACAAAGGACGGAATACATCTCAACACAAAATTGAACGACGGTGATGGAAAGAAAGAAGAGGAAACGTGGATGTTGTCCATACAGGTGGAAAACGACGAAGTGCAATTGGAGGTACCACCCCAATTCGACGAATTGATTAGAAGTATGATCAAACAATACGTGCCTAAGAACGACGCAACGACCAAGGTGGAAACCAAGATAATTCTCCATGACGAAACACCGATACGGTCGTGTCCGAGGCGGTTTGCGCCTCTCGAGAAGGATGTGTTGGAAAGAACAATCAAGGAGTGGTTAGCCGCGGGCATAATCAAAGATAGCAATAGTGACTTCGCTAGTCCAGTCACCCTAGCGAGAAAGAAGGACGGCACGATGCGAGTGTGCGTGGATTACCGTGAGCTTAATAAGAGGATGGTAAAAGATTGCTTTCCAATGAGGAACATCGAGGATCAAGTTGATCAATTAAAAGCCGCGAGGATTTTCACGACGCTTGACTTAAAGAACTCCTTCTTCCATGTGCCGGTGGAGAAGTCGAGTCAGCGGTACACGGGTTTTGTGACACATACTGGACAGTATGAGTTTCTGAGAACCCCTTTTGGTTTAGCGAACAGCCCTGCAAGCTTCAGCCGATTTATTAGCGAGGTTTTCCGCGATTTAGTTAACGACGGCTCTATGATGATTTATGTGGACGATATAATTATATTTTCCGAAACATACGACGAGAACATTGAGAAAATACGGAAGGTTTTCAGGATTGCCGCGGAAAAGGGAATCACATTTAACTGGAAGAAATGTCAGTTTCTACAAGAAGAAGTGGAATATCTTGGCTATGTAGTTAGCAACGGCAGTTACCGAATCTCGCCGACAAAGACGAAAGCTGTGCAACATTTTCGGGAACCGCAAAATGAAAGAGAGCTCCAGCGATTCCTCGGGTTAGCAAGCTATTTCCGGAAATTCGTGCCTGGATTTGCGGTGATTGCAAAGCCTTTGACGATGTTACTGAAACAAGACACGAAGTATGAATTCGGAGAAGCGCAAAGAAGAAGCTTTGAGGCATTGAAAGAGTCTTTGGTTTCGGATCCGGTATTGGCGATTTATGATCCAAACGCGAGGACGGAAGTACACACAGACGCGTCCAAGGAGGGATACGGTGCTGTGCTTTTGCAGAAGGACGAGAATGAGAATTTTCATCCAGTCTGTTACATGAGTAAGCAGACGAATGAAGCGGAGAAGAAGTATAGTACCTTCCATTTAGAGGTGTTGGCAGTGGTCAGGGCCATACAGAAGTTCCGTGTTTACCTGCTAGGTATCCCGTTTAAGATTGTGACAGACTGTTCAGCCTTTAAGCATACGCTGCAAGGAACACACCTTAATGCGAGAGTTGCAAGGTGGGCTCTTATGTTGGAAGAGTTCTCTTACGAAGTGGAACACCGCCCCGGTGATAGAATGAAACACGTGGACGCACTGAGTCGAGCACCTGTGATGACGATAATGAACAATCCAGTGATTGAGATTATGAAGAGTGCGCAGAATCGAGACGAAAGAACCAGGGCGATTATCGAAATATTGAAGACGCAGTCGTTCGACGACTATTTTGTCGGTGACGGACTACTGAAAAGAATGGTGAATGGCAATGAGGTAATTGTAGTGCCAACCGAATCACAGGACGGAGTGATCAGGCGTGCACACGACAATGGTCACTTTGGCATACGAAAGGTGGAGGACTTGATCAACCGCGAGTACTATATTCCGAATCTGGCCGACAAGATAAAAAGGCATATCGACTGTTGTGTGAAGTGCATCTTGGCCGAACGGAAACGGGGAAAGGTGGATGGATTGTTAGCCCCAATTCCTAAGGGAGACGTACCGTTCGATACGTATCACGTTGATCATGTTGGGCCTATGGACCAGACGGAAAAGCTGTATAAGTTTTTGTTTGTGGTGGTCGATGCGTTCTCAAAGTATACTTGGATCTATCCTACTAAGATTACAAACGCACGCGAGGTGATCCAGAAGTTAGATGGCCAGAGTGTGCTGTTCGGGAACCCACGACGGATTATTTGCGATAGGAGAGCGGCGTTCACATCGAACAATTTCGCAACGTACTGTGAGGAGCAAAACGTTCAGCGTGTGGAGATAACGACGGGTGTACCAAGAGGGAATGGACAGGTGGAACGGGTGAATCAGGTGATTCTTTCTGCACTAAAGAGGCTGAGTATAGACGATCAGACCAAATTGTATCGACACGTGGGCATCATTCAACGTTGGATCAACATGAACACCAATCAGACGACGGGGGTGTCCCCATTCGAAGCTATGTTCGGAGTTAGGATGAGGCACGCCAACGACCTTCGTTTGGCGGAAATGTTGGAGGAGGTTCGAGTGCTCCAATACAACGAGCAGAGAGACGGTGTACGAACACGGGCCAGGGAAGCGATCACCAAGGCACAGGAGGACCAGCGAAAGGCGTATAACCTGCGTGCCAGGCCAGCAAGACGATACCAGCTGGGCGACCTGGTTGCCATCAAGCGGACGCAGTTCTTACCAGGAAGGAAGCATGGGACGGAGTTCCTCGGACCCTACCGGGTCGTTGAGGTCGGAGAGAGGGACCGCTATGGAGTCAAGAAGGTTAGCGGAGAGGGACCTTTACAAACGACGACGGCAGCATCCCACATGAAGCCTTTTGACGTGTAGGATGACCGAGAACGAGGGTGCGGACAATCACTTCCGGGCCGGAAGTGTCGCCAGGAAAGGCCGTGTGAGGCGAGAGAGAGAACTATCGCCGTGTGAGTGGGAGCGTGAGAAGAGTGGGAGCGAACGAGGTCCGATCGCGAGCGAAGGGAGCGATCGGGAGTCGCACACGAAGAGTCAAAGCGAGCGGTCGCATAGAGGAATCTTTAGTCTGAATTCGCTGTTCATTTGAAAAGTTAAAATAAAGGTCACACTTCTCACTAAATTCTTTACAGATATTTGTTATTTCCTGGTGTGACCAGTCTGATTTTGTTGAGAGGA
>NW_026684526.1:0-2737 GCF_943735745.2 Anopheles bellator | reverse complement strand
GTAATTCTGGAGATACTATTGTAAGGTCTATTGCAGATGTTTGACCGGAATGTTCATCGATTCTTGTGTGGAAGCCATTATTGAGGATCGCAAAATCTAATTCGATTCTTAGCCGTTCAATGGCTGCACCTCTGGGGTTTGTGTTATTGCTGCCCCACAGTATATTGTGTGCGTAGAAGTCACTCATAATAATGTAGGGTAATGGTAATTGGTTTGGTAATAATGTAGGGTAATGGTAAGGGTTTGGTAATTGGTTTATTAGATTTTTGAGTTCATGTTCATATAAACTGGTATTAAGGAAGGGTGGTTGGGACGGCGTACTGTAGATTGATGAGTATGTAATGTTAGTTGGGTTGTTTACTATTATTGCTGTGGCTTGTAAAGTTGTATTATGTGTTATATTGTTTTGAGGGAGGTTGGCGTTTACTGCCAGAGCTGTACCCCTCTGTTTGATGTGGTACTGAAGTCTGCTGATGATTTTTTGTTTAGAGTTTGTGTTGAGAAAGATTTCTTGCAAAGCTATTACATCTATTTCTGTTTCTGACGCTATTAATTCAAGTTCGTTGTATTTATGTAGTGCTCTTCTGGTATTCCACTGAAGTGATATTGGTTTTGTGGCCATTTTGGTGTGTTAGTATGAGGTTTTAGTGTTTTTGGGTTTATTGCCTTCTGTTCTTTTTGGAAGGCTTCTTTGGGGTGTTTTTGATCTCATCGGAAGACGAGGAGGGGGCTGGTCTTTTACTTGGTGTAGAAAGTTCAGATTCTGTGCTCGACTCGATGTCCGTGCTATTGTTGGTCATGGTTTCGCTAGTGACGTCCATGGCACTAACGGAGTTTTCCTTCTCCTTTAGGTTGGTCATCTTCTTTTTCTTGATTTCATTCATGAAAGTCGTTAGTACGTCGATTTGTAGTTTTTGCTCTTTAAGCTCAGTAGTTAGGATTTCGATTATTTTGTCTTTTTCTTTGAGTAGGTTTTGTAGTTCTTGAATTTGTACGTCTTTTTTTGTTACTTCGTCGTTGATTTTGTCTTTGTGGTTTTGGATTTTGTCGATGCGGTGTTGTATGGCAGACTTACTCTTTTGTTGGTGGGCAGAGTCAACGATTTGGCGTGCCTCCTTGGCTGAGATGCACCGGTCTTTTATGGTATTGATTATTTCTTCCTCTTTTGCGTACACTGGGCACAACTTGCTGAAACAGTTGTGGCCACCGTTGCAATTTTTGCATTTGGAGGGCAGCTCGCACTTTCCATGCGCACCACCACCACAGTTCGCACACTTTTCATCGGTCGCTTTGCAATACTTTCTTGTGTGCCCGAAAGCCAAGCATTTGCCACACACCATCGACGTGGATAATATCAACGGGTGCGCACTCGGTTTAGGCCGATTTTTATGTATTCCGGTCTTGTCACTGTATTGAGAGTGAGCAGGAATGAGTTGGTTGGCGTCCGGATGCCGTTTTCCATTCTTGTGAATCGGTGTGTTTTTGTAACACCTTGGCTTTTAAGTTCGTTCGTTATTTCCTTCTCGGTGACGTCTTGGAGTTCATTCGTCGATGCGACCACCTGGCAGCTGTTTAGTGTGGCGTGGTTTTCAATGATTATTTCCGTTCCGGTAATTAGTTTTGTGAGTTTAAATAGCTTGTTGGCCTGGACCTCATTACGCACTTTGATCAAATATTTTGTGTTTTGATCGAAAAAGTTTCCTCTTGCCGGCGGCTGCTTTTATTGTCTTCGCAATGACAAAGCCATTGCACGGGAATTGAGCATTGTCCTTCTGCTTCAGAACAAGGAACCGTAGTTCTCCGTGTAATCCATCAGGGTCCATATACCCTAGAAGCCTTTTCCCACTCGCTTGGCTCACTGAGAGAGAGGGAAACTCTCTCACCGAGGCCATTACGACCGTAGACGGCCGGTCCGGCATGTTCGCCGATGTCTGGTGTTTAGTCTTCTAGCTAGTTTTGTTGGCATTTCACCAGAGAGCCTGTTGTCCCAGTGGACAAAATTGAGTGCCTGGAGCGCAATTTCACGTTCATTTTTCACGAACTTGTCGCGAACGATTCGTGGTTTCATAAAAATTTTGTATGGGCCAGTTGCTCTGGATCGCGAATGGTTCGTGAAACGGCGCAAGGAACGAACCGCGAAAAATGAACTCTCTAGAGTGACCGCCCTTGTCTCCCTCTCTCCTGTGTGTCCCCTCTCTTTCTTCTTATCCCATTTTCTTTCTTTCTGACCGAAATAAAATCTCGTTTTTGCTCGGCTTTGAAGTGTATATTCTCTCTCTCTTTTTTATTCTATTATTCACTCTTCACACTTCACTAAAGCGGTCGCTGCTGGTGACGCGTGACGCCGTAGACATGTTACAAGTGTTGCATTGGAATCCTTTGCATCCCAGTTTAGCTGGACATCTGAAACGAGCTAAGTGAAAAGTTTGGTTGTCACTGAATACTGTCCAATAAACTTACCTGGATTATTTCTATCAGGATCACCCGTGATCGAAGGAGAAGCACTAGCACTTGGTACTTTACACTCGGCACTTAGAAAAAACAGAGGCAAAGGTTTCGTCCCGATTCGCCTAGGTCCAGAACAGAAGTTGAAGACAGACTGTCGGATCCCCAGAATCTTCGGGATTTTGCCCCGATCTCGCTATCTTTGTTATTTCTATTCCTTTTTCTTTCTCTCCAACGTTCGTCTACCACCTGCAAACTCACGGCGATTTCAAAACTCACGGGGATTTCTTCC
>NW_026684525.1:2987-7374 GCF_943735745.2 Anopheles bellator | reverse complement strand
AGGAACTTTCCCGCATACGTTATCTTCGTGCGCCGCGTCACCCGCACGGTCCTCTGGGTGCGCCATAATTACACAGCGCACACCGGTTTATCACGAGCTTGTAATCTAATTCACGCGCCCGCGCCCGCCACTCGTGGCCGTGTACCAAAATCACTCCGCTCCGTGATCTAACTTTTGAAGTTCTCGAGTTTCATTCCTGCGCCACGTGTGTCCGTGGTATGTGCGCTTCCTTTTTTCGTTTTCTCACCACGTTCATCAAACACCCCAAGCCCACGACGGCGGCGTGCGTTGCGCGATGCGCCAGCAAGAATGTGCTTCAAAACTTTGCAAATTCAATACAATGAACTTCGCGCAAGCTGACGTGAGGGGTGTGCGCCTTCCGCAGGACGTGTTCTATCTACGATGGGGCTGCACGGTGGCGGTGGGGCGTTAAGCACGCCGACGAAGAGCATTTCCGGGGCCCCGGAAGTGCCTCAATTAAGCAACCACAGCCCCGATGGCTTATCGCGCACACGTCCACCGACTGATGTAACGACCGGGAGCTGGGGCTCCGCCAGAAGAAGACGCTGTGAGATCACCACCATGCCACCGGTGCGCTACCTTATGACTGACAAACATGACGATGTAAGACACTTCCCACAAGGATGCGGGCCCCGATGGGCCGAAGAAATTTCAATCAAGTCCTCAATCCCTGAGCTAATTTCTTACCATTTTCCTGACCGAGTTTATCGACAAATAATCCTGTGTATGTGTGTGTGCTTATCTGGTGGGACTTGCGTTTTAGCAACATCAACCATCCCCTCCGTGTGTGTCGTTGGGATCGAGGCCCGGCTTATCGGTTCGTTAGCAGTGGGAGGAAAAATCAATCATGTGCGGAAAAATTGAATTTTTCAACCCATTTGTGTCCTCCGGTTTGTCTCGTCGCCACCGCCGCCGCCGCCACTCGGCAGACACCTGGCCCGGTGTAATTGGAAGTGCCGTATTGCGCAGGTCCTGCTGCTGGGGCGGTGGTAAAATATGAAACAACTCTCCATTTTATTGGACCACCCGTAGGCAGCTGCAGTCGTTTAGTGTTACATGTCCCCATCCATAAGTAATGTGCCATTTCGGGACGCCATCGGAAGAAGTTCCTGTCTGCGCTCTTGTCTCTTGAGCACACCGAGTTGCCGCAGTTTTAAAACATCCCAAAAGTGCGGGTTTGAATAAAACTAAGCATTTATTTTTGTAGAATGTCATCTATTGATGAAAAGGGTTTCAATTGTCACATTTTTAAGGAAGCTTAGCACTTATATGCACAGTGATTATTCGTTTCAACATCCGTTAATTTCTTTTTCTCTTTTCGTTTTCATTGCAGGTGAGAGCTTATTTACCGAACGAACAAGTTCACTCGATGCATAATCCGTGCGTACTCCGCTGAGGAACCATTTCATGAATCTCGAAGCATTCTAGCAACTCACCGGTTAAACATGTGGAGCGCAAGCTTTCACTTCAATAACGATGGCCCTCAGAGCTACTGAATATTGTCGAGTTTCCAATTCCCCTTCAAAAAGGAAAGTGCTTGTCGCAGCCATTTGGTTGCCTACATTTAGGCGCTATCGTCGTCGTTACCGTCGTTACCAGTCCCGTCGCCATAACGCCATCGCTGAAGGTTTGATGCCCTGCGGGAAGCATAACTTGTGCCGGAAGCCATTGATGATAACGCGGCGTGGAGAATTCGTTTCCAGGCGACGCAGTGGCGCATTTCTTGGATAGTTTTCCATCTGTAACCCGGGGGCACCAAATGATCATAAACGCAAGGGCATTAATCACACCCTGCCAAAGCAGTGGCCATCAGCGACTAGCGGAGGAGTGCAGCGAAAAATATCCGCTTGCTGTCACAACCATCGATGAAATAGACAAGCGATGGCTCCTGATAATCCTGCTGTTGTGGAAGCTTCGTGCAGCGCTGTCTCGGCCCCGGGGGCAAACAGTTTGTGATGAAAAATAAATAAACCAACGTGTAAATGAGATCAATAAGGCTCAGCAGCACCAGCCGGCCAGGCCACAGGCGAAACATCAATGGTGCGAAAGAGATTTTCACACCCTGCCACACGCCCTAGGGGGAAGGGCCCGTGGGCATCTCATTATTGCCAGTGCTGCCCAATGATACCATTTATTTCCCAACCATGCTCAGGTGCGTATCCGCCGGCATAGGATGTAATCCGCGTGAAATGAGATTAAATCCTGGGCCACACACACTGAGCACATAGGGGGCATCTTGAGTACCGTACGCGAGCTATTTGCCTCCTCTGGCATCGTGTTAACCAGCAAGTGGCCGTGTACCACGTGCCCGGCATTGAACGTAGTTTGCGCAAGCCATACCATCATCCACTGAAGCTTTCGGGGCGTGACAAGGCAGGCAGCACAAGGGGACCTCATTTAAATAATTGTCAATTTGGGGCGTCTCACGGCAATCTTCGGTATCGCGTCGGTTGCCGGGACGGTGTCGCAGCGAGCTGCATATGGACGAGCAGCCCGTGGACACGTGGCATTAATTGGGCGCAAAACGGGTGCCCAAAACGTGCACTATGGCAGATCCTGCAGGATGCTGTAGCTTTCGAGCAACGTTTCAACGTTGATAGTGTGCCTTTAAGCGTTGCTGTCCGACGAATGCCTTCCGAACACATGCATTACACTCGATTTTAACGAGCAATCGAATGAAGTGAATCGAAAAGTTCGTACAAGTGCGATTGTCCCGGTTCCCCAGACAATCGATTCAATTTTTGGCGTCATCTTGATATGATGTGATAGTTCGCTTGTTTGGTATTTGGATGTTCTCCCTGCTATTCACCCGCCATCGTTACGGACTCCATTATGCGCCCTATCGTAAAGAGCCATGGTGTGGTAATCGATTCGCTTTCGAACGAAGCATTGCTCATTATCAGTTAGCACGCAGTTACCGAAACTGGGCGATGTACGTCGCGTACGAACGGAAACAATCACCCGAACGGTGATGGTTTCGTTTAGCGCTTGTTGGCCCTGAAAATTGTGCGTTTTTCCTTTCGTTTATTTCGGGCGAAAACTCTATAAAAACGACTGCGACAAGAAAAGGGGGCTTCTAGCGAACGCGGTACCACCGGGAGTGAAAGTGGAACCACGAGAATAAGATGTTATTAGTGTAATTACGGCGCACAGACACGCCGTGGCACACGTGCACACGGAGTTTTCCTTTTTATTTTGCCGGAAGCGTGACTTCAGTGCTTTTTTTTCTCATTTCACGATCGTTTCGGCGAACACGTAGCGAGGTGGTGGAGAACAGAAGAGAAGCCCACAGAAACGGTGACGGTAAGTTGACAAACCGCCAACTTGGCTGACAGGTGAGGCTAATGTCTTCCCCCGGCCGGGCCTGAGTCATGCCGCTCCGGAGCCGTTGATGGTGCCGGAGGCTAAAGTATGCTTCGAGCTCTGTAGAGCCTATCTCGGTGTCGCCTCGGTGCCCAGAAGTACCCAGTACGACGTTGCTATCGAGAAGTGTCACCACTTCCCGGGGCGCCACAAAGTTTAAAATGAACGAACACTCGATGGGGGAATACATTTTTAATCTTTTTGTCTCATCGTTCCCGCCTAACGCCATCACACGTTACATGCGCTCGATGTTCCCATCGCTCGATGCACTTGACGTTAAGGGTTTGTTGAAAAATTCAAACAGTTCACTGGGAACCACTGGGGCACAGCTAAGGCACCGAAAGTTAAGCTCAAGAGCGCCGTGACCATCAGCTTTTATCACCAACAAAAGCGAACCTTCACCGAAACCAACCAAACTACCGACTGCACTCACGTGACCTAATTCGCGTTTAAAGAGCCGTCCGGCGCCGTCGGTCAGTTCCGAAACGAAAGTCCTCCGCTGCCGTGCCGTAGTTTCGGCTCTGCCCGGTGGCACGTGAGTTGATTTAATAAATCGCCGAAGATCTGGTTGGCGGCCGGGTGCGTGTGAAGGCGATCAGGAAAAAAGCCTCTCCTCAAGAAAAATGACCAAAAAGTGTAATGTGTAGCAAAACCGGTGGTTAGAGTTTATAATTAGCAATCAGAGCGGCCTCTCTGTGGGGCCGTCACATACGAAAGGAAACGAAGACCCACGCAGGGAAAACGAGACGAAAAACGTGAAGAAAAGCTCGGCCACGGCAAAATGAGCCGAAGAAGCGTGATTCGCTCCAGTCACAGGGAAAGCTCAAAGCGGCATAAAAGAGCAATTGCGGAGTGTAATAGCTTCCTTGAGCACGTTGCGCCGGATCGATACCGTTTACCGGGCCAGTGGTGGAGTTGATGTGTCCGTTCGGTAGATTGATTGATGAATAAGCTCTAAATGGGCGCACACTTGTGTGTCTATGTGTATGTAATTATATTAACG
>NW_026684525.1:0-2487 GCF_943735745.2 Anopheles bellator | reverse complement strand
AAATGGGCGCACACTTGTGTGTCTATGTGTATGTAATTATATTAACGAATGTGCACGAATCAATCATCCAACAAAATTCATTACGAGCCCTCACTTAATGTTTCGGTGATTGGATTGGTGCCTAAGCATCGTTGGAAGTGTAAAAATTAAAAAGGGGCTCACTTTTGCATCTCTAGATGCTCATGTTGTTTATGCTGATGCTAGCGATCGGAAAACCACCGCGACTTTAATTGTGGACGTTTTTCGCAAAGCTACCGAAGGGTTAGTCCCCACTGAATGCTACCCTCATGTAAGCCTGGGTAATACTTCCCTGTAAAAGGGCACGTGGGCTGGACCGTGACTCCGCACGGTACCCGGTATTTTCGGAAGTTGGTCTGAGAAACGGAGAAAAGAAAAACCGAGGAAAAGCCACCAACACATAGCCTCCTCCTAAATACTCTACTAATCCGCTTCGACTTCTACCGCATTTCGGCAACTTGGTATTAGACCGGCCGGGTTTCCCACCGGGACCCACAGGATGACAAGGGCCAGCGACCGGCCGGAAACCGGGTACATAAAGTATTCATCGGCCGGGTGGCGGCAACCTTCCGATAATCCCTTTCGAAGGACCACCCGCGTGCCCCGCTGAACTAAAGCCGGAATCGGTGGGCCGGAAATCGATGGTGCCGTGTCACCGTGGGGTCGAGGAGCAGTCGAGAAAAAAAAAACGGAAACCCCTTTCCACCATGCGATGATCCTGGGTTTTCCTGGGATCGGAAGATTTTCCCACCGTCCGCCGGCCGTAATGCGTAATGGGCGGCGGCTGTGTGTAGTTAATATTTTAATGTCCCATTCATTCGCCTTGCCCACCCCGGAACGCTAAACGGAAGCCTGCCGGCTATACGGGACCTACCTTCGTCGACTTTTATTCTGTGAGCCGCGTAGATTTCCCACTCCAGCTCCTCCATGGCAGAGCGAGCTACTCTGGCCAGACCCTATGTTGAAGAGCGGCCGCCGCTTGAACCAGGCTAGCCCAAAGTGGAGTCGGTACGGTTTCTTGTGTTTTCTCCGAATTTTGCACGTTTTCGCGAAGGCACGCGCCGCGCTCGTTCACACGACGCTCGCCACCGACACCGCCCGGGCCCGGTTCGCGATTCCGTTCCGACGTGGCTGACGCCGTTGCGTTGCTTTCCGCCCGATTTCCCGACGGCCGACGGCGGCTGCGATGCGCTGCGTGACGGGGTAGTGTCGTCGTCGTCGTCGTTGGGTGGTGGTTCGCTCCTGCAAAGGATTTCGAAAGATAGAAAAGCGGGCCATTATCAACATTATTTTTTATTTCGGTTCCAGCATTCTCAGGCGACGTTTTCCGGTGCTAACCGGCTATTCGACGCACTGTGGAAAATAATTGGGATTTTAACGCTCACAGCTCAACGTAATACTCTGTTGAAAAGCTTCGTATCGCGCATATTCATTCACTTATTTGGCAACTACAATTTTCCGGATTTTGCGCCTCTATCGACGCACTTCCTTCATCTCAAACGGGGCCTACCATGTGATGAGATGTACCATGATATGTGAGCGAAATAGTTTCTTCAGATTGCACTTCTTCCGTTATGTCGTTGTTAATTCTAACCTTTAAGCGAATTAAAGAAACTCGAGACGACTTCAAACTCACGACACCGAGGGTGTCAGCCTGAGTTTTATCTAGTTCTCGTTTCTTTTCTGTAGGTTTTTTGATGGATCTTGCTGTGGATCTTGCTGGATTTCTCTAAGATGGTCCTTGAAGTCTCTACTCCAGAGTTTCGGATGGCTTGCTCCAGCGTAATGTAGATATAGCGCATTCAACTTCCCCTCTAAACACATTCCGTGCCCCTCCGGGTTGTTCCTTAAGCCTTGTGCCTTCTTAAACCTCCAATAAATGCTATCACTCCATCCCGATACTCGTAACTCATTTCGATGGCTAACTTCAACGAGATGCCTCGGGGACGTCTTTAAAACAGTACGGACCTTAAAATATTCATTCGACATATTTGATCAGCCCCATAAACTCTGTACGCGACTGTCCGTTTTTAAGTCCGCCAAACAGAAGCAACAACATCGGCGTCCATTTTGCATCGTTAACTTCCGATCAAAATCACACTTTACGACCCTCGGTGCGATGATCCGGGCACATGGTGTCTGGAAATTTGGTTCGAATTTTACACAAACTCCTCAAACTCAGTTGATCAATGTCGGTTGATGGTTTTTCTTTATTCCGCCGTTGCTCATCCGTGCGGCAAACAATTCTCCACGACCTTGCTGGGGGCGCGTTGTGTGTTGGGTGGTGCAAATATTTGCACCAATTGAGCCATAAAAGCCCGCGCCGATGGAGGTCATAAATGGTTTTATGCGATGCGAATAAAACTTTTTAATAACTCGTAATCCTCGATTTATATACGGAACGGCACACTATTCCGTATTCAGCGCCAGAAAATGCATCGAGGGTCTTTAAAATTTATGGAAGGAAGC
>NW_026684524.1:1746-7387 GCF_943735745.2 Anopheles bellator | reverse complement strand
ACCCAGATTTTAGAGCTAAAAAAATTGGGAAAAAAGTGCGCGTTATACACGGAAAAATACGGTAATTAGTTTACTTAAAAAGTCGACAAATTCTTTCGTCTGGGAATCCATGATTTAGCAAAGAAATAGGAGAAATGTTTAGCTAGCGATGGCACATACTTTGAATAAAATAGAAATTTGCCAAAAAAAATTTATAAACATTTTTTGTGTGTCCGATCCGAAAAATAGTCCGATTGTCGGTGCATACATACATATATACTCGGTAGACCTATTACATTCTTTTTAACTGTGTAACAACGCGTTTCAACGACATTTCGTACTTAAAACGATGAAAAACTATTCTATTTCTTACAACAGGGAATAATGCTTTACTGCAACGTGTCAGAAAATATGTTTTCCATTATCTTAATCGTACTAAGCACACACGAAACTTGTTAAAGCTGATAGATTGTACGTTATCGATGTCCTTTTAAACCACCTTGCAAAATATTAGGTGTATGCGTTGAAATTTATCGTTTACATATAGGGGGCGCTACTGTTGGATAGAAGGCACAAATGTCATCAAATAACTGTCAAATGTCAAGCTTAGGCATCTGTCAACAAATCTGCATCATCACATTTGTCAATTTTTCCATTGTGAGATTGTTATTAACACGAAACCATGTGCGAATTCGAGCCAACAAAGCGTCATTTGCGGGAAGTGTTGTTGTATCACTTCCATCTGAAGAAAACTGCAGCCGAAGCATGCCGGTTGCTTCAGGAGGCTTATGGCGATGCTGTTATATGCGAAGCCACTTGTCGTAATTGGTTTCGGCGCTTCAAAAGTGGTGATTTTTGCACTGAGGACAAGGAGCACCCGGGACCAGCGAAGACGTTCGCAGATGAAGAGTTGGAAGCATTGCTGGAAGATGACCCGTGCCAAACACAACAACAGCTTGCAGATGCATGTGGAGTGGACCAAACAACAATTTCCAGACGTTTGAAAGCGTTGGGAATGGTCCAAAAGCTGGGAAACTGGCTGCCTTACGAGTTGAAGCCAAGGGATGTGGAACGCCAAGCGGAACTTCCATGGATCCAAGCTTCTGCTCTGCATTTGGTGGGACCAACGTGGCGTAATTTATTATGAGCTGCTAAAGCCAAATGAAACAATTACCGGAGACCGCTACCGACTCCAACTAATGCGTTTGAACCGAGCATTGGAGGAGAAACGGCCAGAATATGGCCAAAGGCATAACACGATCATTCTGCAGCACGACAATGCTCGGCCGCATGTCGCGCAACCAGTAAAGACATACCTTGAAACGCTGAAATGGGAGGTCCTACCCCACCCGCCGTATTCCCCGGATCTGGCTCCTTCGGATTACCATCTTTTCAGGTCAATGGCACATGCATTAGCTGAGGAACGCTTCACTTCGTATGAAGATTGTAAAAATTGGATTGATCAGTGGATCGCCTTAAAAGATAAGGCATTCTTCCGCGATGGAATCCGACAATTGCCAGAAAGATGGCAAAAAGTAGTGCCTAGCGACGGACACTACTTCGATTGACTAGTTTGTTAAGAGTTTTGAACAATAAACGATTCAATTTGGTAAAAAAACGATAAATTTCTACGCATACTCCTAATACATATTTTAAAGAAATTGTTCATAACTCAGAAACTCTTTATTAATTTTTCTACATTAATTTCATACCCCTCAAAATAGTCCCACCCGGACGCAATAAACTTGGGCGAAACTTTATTTTTGCAACTTTCAAAACATGCCTCAAAATCCTCATCCAATAAAGCCTTCAATGTGTTCTTCGTTTCGGTATCCCTTCTATAGATTCGAAACGGTGTCCTGTGGCCTGTTGAGTTTAGCGAATAATCAGAAGTCATATGGTGCTAAGTCAGGTGAATTCGGTACTTGCCGAATGATATGAGCGAGTTTGCGATGAAATGATCATGAAAACAACACATTTTTGGCATCAATCGACATTTCACTTTTCTGAGGCCGTAGATTGGTTTCCGTAGATCCTTTCGATATTCCAACAAGGTCAGCAAAGTTTCGAGCTGTCAATCGACGATTTTGAAATACCAATTCTTATTTTTTTTACTTGATCATCAGTTGATGTCGATGGTCGTCTTGGCCGAGCCTCGTTTTCTACGCTTTCTCGACCCTCTTTGAACATTTTGTACCACTAACAATCTCCTGTTTTCGACAGAGTTTACTGACCGAATATGTTGGTGACAGTGATGCCAACCTAGAGATAACAAAATGTGTCCCCATCGGAATCACAATTCACAGATCCAAATCGAAATTCTCCTTTCTTTTACGGCACAGTGTTTAATAGACAAAACTGACATTACATCAAATTGTCTAAATGCCTTCATAAGCATTGGTAACTCGGTTCGATGGTTCATTTATTCAAATAGACATCAATGCGTCGATCCAAGAGTCTTATTCTAAGTGTTATTAAGAACAAAGTACAAAAGTACTAAAAACCTTTATTGAGGAACTCCCAATCCCAACTTCACCCATCCAACGATCGGTTCTTCGGCAGGATCTTCCTCGAAGACTCTTTTCACTTTACTGCCTGGCAGTTTACGAGCACACAGTAAACAAAAACCAGATCCATGCATTAAATCCCCATCTGCGCTAGTGTAAATAAAATACGCCCCTTCGAAGCCTCCGGATAAGGTTTCCAGACCATCCGGCCATCCCCAATCGGCCCAAGCGTCTCGACAGCCCCGACCGAACCGATCGAGGGATCTAAATGCTATGATTGATTGTTTCGATGATTGATATCTCTCTGACCCGTCTCGCCAAGAATCTTCGCCGTGTGTAAGGCTGACACTAGTAGAAAAAAAAACAACAATCCCACCCAAAAGATCCATGTCATAAGGGGTCGCGATAGTGCGCCCCACGGCGGGGGAAGACCGCGTGTTTCTCGGAAAACCTTGGAGCCGACGACCGACAGTGTTCCCGCCTAATCGCCCAACCTTGGAACTGACGAGTCGTGTCATCAAACCATCCCCAAAGTGTAATCCAACTTTAACGCCGGGAGCGTGCCCTGGCGTCGGCTCCTTCTCTCGGCGTCCCGCCGTTATTGTACAGGAGGAGTCGGTAGCCCAGGCCAGGCCGGTGACGGAAAAGTCAGTCCCAAGTTTGGTCTCGCTCCCTGCGCTCTCTTTATGATTTTATGATTGTTATGATCTTCAAAGAGGCGTACGAGTGCCGGCAGCCTTGGGAGCTTCAACCCGCGCCTTCGACTGGTTCCCCGTGAACCATAGTTCATCGGGGCCGGTGAGGCATTTTATAAGGTTTCTATGTCTTCCCCATGCACGCTGGCCGCTTGGAAACCATTTCCCGGTTCCCGGTCCAATTCTTATTGATTTTGAAATGAACTGTCCCCGCGAGGGTTGCTGGAGATAGGGAGAGCGAGAAAGAGAGAGAGCAAACATTACCAAGCAATCCTCTGCCACGAAGCAACAGCGCCGACAGCAGCAACTACCCGAAAGGGCCGGCGACAGTCCGTAAATAGCAAAATCAGTACCATCTCTCTGCCGGATCCAAGCTGCCTGTCCGGGGCCGTAAGCCGACAGCGAAACAGACTCCGCGTCGTGGCCAGGAATTCAAGAACGACGCAGGAAGCGAGACCCCGAGCGAAATCTTGCCACGCGTGAGATAACTCAAGACGACACTGATCTTGAAGCGCCCAGCGGGGAGCCATTTCGGAAGCGCGCCGAATCGCGGCCGGAAAAAGTGAAGCATTAAAGTTGTAAGACGCACCGCTGCAGAGAAGACAGGCTCTCGGAAGGATAGACTTGCCGGAAAAAAAAACCTACACCAAGCCAGCCCAGCGCGACATGCGCGAAAAAATTTATAAACTTTCAATGTCCCATAACCAAATCGTCCGCCGACCGGGGCCACAAATACTGCCGAGGCCTGCCGTGCCCGGGGTACAGGCCCGCCCCAGCGACCCAGCCTAGGCCCAGCATCGAGAATTTATAAATAAATTGGTTCCTGTTTTATTGTCGCTCTCGACATCGGGCCGACGCGCCCGAGGACGGATCTGCTTCATATTCTCCAGTCCCGCGGGTGAGCGCGGAGTACTTGTGTTTAACACGCTCCAGAACAGTAAATCCGCCGGTGCCGCCGCGGATCGGTCGCATCCCCCCGGAACCAGTGTGCCTGGAACCGCACGGATCCCCGGTGCGATCATCAATTATTCTCACTCGGTAAATTATACCGGATGGGCCTCTGGCAACACGGGGCTCGCGCTGCAACTACCGCCACGCGCCGGGCCACGCCGTCGAGAAATCTGGAAAACTTTTCCGAAAAGTGATTTTTCTTTCCATAACCCTGTCGAGTTAGGCCCGTCGGTCGGTCGGCGGCCGCCGCCGTCGCCTGGAGGCATGACTTGGTGCCCTCAACTCTTTCGCGGTTACCAAGTTTTCTTATCCGCTCCTCGAAGTGTATCGTGTTACGTGGCTGCCATCCTTGGTTTGATCTTCAATTTAAACACCGAACCCTAATGCTGTTAGTCAACCGTTGCTTCGGGCTCCACTGAACTTCTGCTGTCAAAATGTGGTTTGTCAACATCCAACCAACCAACCTACCAACCAACAACATCAACAGCAATGGTGCACTCAATGGCCGCACGTAGCACCGTGACTGCGAAATGCGTAATTGAAACAAGATTTCCGATTTAGTTCGATCTCAAATTGCTTGGTTCAGTTTGAGTACTGAACTTGTTGGGCCGACCGCAGCAAGTGTTTGAAAGTCTCTCTGTTGTAGTTTGAGATCGAATCAATTACGAAGACCGAAATGTCCTTGGTGCATTCTTCCGATGGTATGTTTTTTATGTTTAGCGTTGGCTAAGCTTTGCGACCCGTTCACTTGAGATAACATAAATAAAAGCGCTCACATTGATGATTCGACACAGTCATTTAGCGGAATTATTTATTGCAGAAAATAACATGGATGGTGGATCATCTGCACCCAACTTCTTAGTGGCTCGTCCGTAGATCAACCGTCTGCTCTGCACCGATTCGTCGCACTATAGGAAAAAGGCGAACATTAGGTGAGTTGAACGTTTAAGGATAATAGTTATGTTTCCTTACAATATAACAGTTAAGTATGACTGACACAAGAGTGACACAAAAGAGATCTTTTTTAAGGTAACTTTTGGTGGCTACTTTACGTTTGGACGGTTTTCAAACGATATTGTAGCCATATTATACATTATTAAAAAGGTAATAGATCCTTCTTCGATAGAAAAAAAACTTTTTTTTATCTTAAGGCTTTTTTTATCTTAGAAGAACGGACCGGACCGTATTCATATTTTGAAAGGTTAATTCATAAATATTTTTATGAAGAAACTATTTCGTTTACAGAAAAGTGAGAAACAATAAAAATCTATTTCTAAAGTCGGCCATCTTCAACTCAAACTGTACAAAAAATGGATGTAGCGACCTCGTCGTACAAATACGAATTCAAGCGCGTCGAGCAACATGTCGAGCAGTACGTCGAGCAGTACGAAAAAGAAATCATCAAATACTCATTGGAAGAGTTTATCCGCGCATTCGAAAAAATAATGAAGAATAGTTTTTCAGTGATCTACGAGCCGTTCAGACGTATTTAATTTAACGCTAACTTTC
>NW_026684524.1:0-1246 GCF_943735745.2 Anopheles bellator | reverse complement strand
GAGAGAGAGAGAGAGAGAGAGAGAGAGAGAGAAAGATTCGTAGTAATGGCGGAAAAAGGGAAAAACCGAAAACATTAATGCTTCGAATAAACCGACCGCAAAAAAGCATGCCAAAACATCCGTGATCCGTCGCGCTCGCGCCAATTCTAAAACCCTTCCCTTGTTCCTGGGGCCAGCGGCCGGCCGAGGGGTTGCGTGGAGCGCACTGACAGGATCATAATTTATGACACGCTCACGCGTGTCACCAGGTGCACACGCCGCTCTCCGCTGTTGTCGGCCGCCCCACACCGTTCCGGCCCGCCACCGGCGTGTTAATGGAATGTACTTGCGCGTGCGTGTACGAAGGGAAGGATGCAATAATGGTATATTCTTGTGTTGCGGAGACTCGTTGGGGAATCGCTGTCATTGTTTTACCTTCGCCCCGCACGGATGATGGTCGAACCCAAAGCGGGGAGATGCCAAATTAGCTTTGGTGCCTGGTTGGTGCTTTGGGTTACAATTGTGTCATCTTTACGCATAATGATTTTTAAGCGGCCCACGCAGTGGTGTTTCAATAATTTAACACGCGCCACCGGCGCATTATCTTTTTATGATTCCACTATTTACTGAACCAGCCATGTTTGGGTTTACTCGGAGTAAAAGTAAAGTGTGTAATGAAAGGGTGCAAAGAATGTTGAAGTTCAAAATATGAAATATTTACGCTTTAATAACATAAAGGTATTTTTTTAGTCGATGTTTACGTTTGGTAAGCCTAAATATTTAATATTTATCGAATTTGTGTAGAGCATTACAACGACTAACTTCTCAAAGCACTTTATTTTCAATGCTAGATCACCTTTTTCGAATGATTGCACCTTAAGAATCAGCTATTAAACCGAAGGTACCAGTGACAATAGATGTATTTCTGGAAGAACCACTAAGAAGTTTGTTAATTATTTATTGTTGGCCATAGAACGACCAGAACTGGCCTAGAGTTGTGCACTTAAGTTAATGCACTGACAGAGTTCGAACTAACATCTTTCGCATAGAAACCAATGCACTGTGGGGAATTTGTATGGAGCAGGCAAACATGGTGATGGTTTCAGGAAGAATTTGCGGATGTTTTAAAACTTGTTTGTTTGCATGGCATGGGGTTTGATCAAATTCAACATTACATGACTTCAACTAATTCAACTAATACAGGAATACTAAATTATCCAAGAAGGCGGACGGAACCTGGCGGCCATGCGGCGATTATCGGGCACTG
>NW_026684523.1:0-6888 GCF_943735745.2 Anopheles bellator | reverse complement strand
GGTTTCGACTTCGGTGCAGGTCATCGGGTGCCAGGCGAGAGCACCAGCGTCGGCCGTATCTTCGCACGGCTGGGACACAACTTCAATTTGTGTTGGTGGATCCGACACCGACATTTTACATGGTGGCTCCAGAGAGGAAGTTACACAACGTCTCGCACGCGGTTTGTAATTTCGACGAACGAACTCATATTGGCGTGCTGTTGCCAAGTAAAAACAGCAAGTGAAGTGTCATAGTGAAAAGTGATATCTTCTAGGATTCCGGATGAGTCACATGGGTGGCTCAATTCCAACCACGGAATAAATAGGAATCTACAGGACAACATCGGTCACGGGCGGCTCTAGCTGTGAGTTGGCGAAAGCAACGTGACGATAAACTGAAGTCTCCAAGGATCTGAAAGGACGGTCTATCCCGACAAAAAAAGCGGGAAAGGAGCACTGAACTCAACCTTGTTCAGTCAGGTATTACCACGGGAGGTTGCAAGGGCAGCCTTAAGGTAAGCCAAAACGGTCCTGAATTTAAAGAGTTAAAAGCAAAAGCTTCAATTGCCGCGCAGACGGCTAAGAATTCCGATTGCGGAATTAATATTAAGCTACAAGGGTAGCTTATAGGGAAGCAAAGGCTTTAATCGCCGCGAAAGACGGCTGTGTTCCGATCGCGGAACTAATCGTGAGATTCAATTCGATTGTCGAATAATCTCAGAATGGCTTATCGATATGCCCCGAATCCAAAGGGCGCTTGTCGGCTCTGTCAAGATCCCGATGATAAGGATGAATACATGATAGAGTGCGTACAATGCGATAGATGGTTTCATCCATCTTGCGTAAAAATTACGGTGAAGCCAGGACTCAAGGACCCTTATACGTGTCCTAAATGCACCAATATCGTTGGTGAAATGAACAGGCTTAAACAAAAGGCGGCGGCAGTGACTACTGGGCCCACTGAAGCTATGTTCGAAAGATTCCAGCAGATGCAACTGGATACCTTCTCTAGAGTGATGCAAGAAACCTGCATCAAAAGAGAAAACGAAAATGGTGCCGATTGGACCATTTATCTAAAGCGACAGGCTTTGATGAAACTCCCGAGATTCGGTGGCAATCCTAGAGATTGGCCGAATTTCAAGAAAGCGTTTGATGACACCACAAACGCAGGACAATTTTCTCATTTAGAGAATTTAAACCGGTTGCAGGAAGTACTGCATGGTCCGGCTTTGAAATGTGTGCAATTGTTGATGCCAGATTCAGAAAATGTTCCGGAGATAATTGCGCGTCTGAAAGAAAATTTTGGTGAACCAGAATTGGTTTACAATGAGTTACTAAATGATCTTCAGAAGATTAAAAGAGAATCAAGAAATATAGTCATTGAACTCAGTAATGCCCTAGAAAATCTGGTGAAGAACGTCTTATTGATGGGCGAAAACAATTATTTGCAAGATCATCGGTTGGTGACAGAATTGGTAAAAAAGTTACCATATCCCATTCAAATGAAAAGGGCGGATTACGTTTGTAGCGTTGAAGACAAACTGCGGGTACAAACTTTGCAGGATTTGAGCGACTGGCTGAAACCAATTGCAAAGTCCGCCAAGATAGTAATGGGAAACTCACCGCAGATTCAAAAAGGCAATGTTAATTACCATGGATCACACCCCGACAAGGAAGGAAAAAGGGCGTTATGTCCAATATGCCAGAAGTCACATTCCATTACTGACTGCTTTAAATTCAAGAAAATGAAACAGTACGACCGAATGAAAGTTGTGCAAACAAACAACCTTTGCTTTGGTTGTTTAATGCCTTCGCACAATTTTTTCAAGTGCAAGAAAGCTAAAAAATGCGGAATAAACGGATGTGAAAAGAAGCATCACAAAATGCTGCATCAGGTATCGAACATTGAACATTTCGATAAACACAAGGATATACAATCGGTCGAAATTAACAAGGAAGCAGTAGAAACAGTAAATAATCATCGTGCAAGGGAAACATCAACAACCTTGTACCAGGTTCTTCCAGTCACTTTGATAAACAAAGATAAGACCGTTAAAACGTATGCGTTTTTGGATCCAGGTTCATCTCTAACGTTACTAGAGGAAAACATAGCGCAAGAGCTAAACCTGAAAGGTGAAATAGTACCGCTACATTTAGCATGGACTCAGGACTTGACCTCAGAACAAGAGGACAGTAAGCAAGTTCAATTGAAAATTAGAGGTGCGACAAAGCAGAGTTATAGATTAAAGGATGTTCGCACGGTTAAGAACTTGAATTTGCCTATTCAAGAGTTGGATTATGAAGAGCTATCGGAGAAATATGCTTATCTTAAGGGATTACCAATCAAGAGCTTCGAAAAAATTCAACCAACTATATTAATTGGATTATTGCACAATCAGCTATTGCTCGCTGAAAATAATAGAAGTGGAAAACTTGGTGAACCAATTGCGATGAAAACTAAGTTAGGTTGGTTGATATATGGAAAATTATCAACAAATCCCACATTAAACCACTCGATGGTGATTCAAGAAGAAGACCCAATGAGAGAAATGATGAATCGGTTTTTTTCAATAGAAGACTTCGGGGTTAAGCCTGTCAAGGAACTGCCGAAATCATTGGAAGAAAAAAGAGCCGAAGAAATTTTGAACAACACTCTTAAATACAAAAATGGTAGATATGAAGTTGGTTTGCTATGGAAACAAGATGAGTTTGAATTTCCAGAAAGTGCAACCGCAGCTATGAAAAGGCTGAAGTATCTCGAAAAGCAACTGAATGGCGACCCCGCTTTAAAGGAATGGGCTATAAAGACTATTCAGGACTACGTCAAAAAGGGGTACGCAAGAAAATTAGAACCAGTAGAAATAGTAGCTAGAGTAAAAACGATCTTCCACTTGCCTCACTTTATTGTTATCAATAAAAACAAAGAGATACCAAAACCACGTTTAGTGTTTGACGCAGCTGCCAAGGCTAATGGTCATTCATTAAATTCAGCTCTTCTCTCCGGGCCGGATGCTACAACATCTCTATTTGGCATTTTGATAAGATTCCGTGAGGGTAGGTATGCAATCTGCGGCGACATAAAGGAAATGTTTCACCAAGTGAAAATAAGAAAAGAAGATCAAAATGCGCAAAGATTTTTCTGGCGCGACTGCGAAAATCGTTTTCCAGATGTTTATGTAATGCAAGTAATGACATTTGGGTCAACTTGCTCGCCATCCTGTGCACAAGCCGCAAAAAATACTAATGCCCAAAGATTAAGAAACAAATATCCGCTTGCATTGTCACCGATTATTAATCAGCATTATGTTGACGACTATGATGATAGTTTCAACTCGCTGAAAGACGCAAAAGACACAGTGGATCAAGTTATCAAGGCCCACGATGAGGGAGGATTTTTTATCACCAAGTTTTGCTCAAATAGTAAGGAGCTGCTTGCTTCAATACCTAAGGATAGGATTGATGAAGATAAAATCAAATTTCTCGAAAATAAGGAAGACAAATCCTCTAAAATACTAGGTGTCTACTGGAATGCAACTAAAGATAATATTGGTTTCAATGTGAAATTAGATAGACTTCCGAAAGAAGTAATGGAAAAAATTAGAAGACCATCTAAACGGGAGGTGCTTTCATTCATAATGAGCGTTTTCGACCCGTTGGGTCTCATTTCAAATATAACGATTCAAGGTAAAATATTAATGCAGGAATTACATAAAGAAACATCCGAATGGGATGTTCCTGTAGCTGAAAAACTAACCACTGATTCATTTCTATTGTGTTTTACGTCCTTTCAAGGACGCAGAGGTGCAGTTACGCATGTGTATAGCGATAATGGGACTAATTTTGTCGGCGCAGAAAGAGAGTTACGAGAGATAGTAAACAATATAAACTCTAAAATGGAAGCCGGACAAGCTATTAAAATGGGTATACAATGGCATTTCAACCCACCAAAAGCTCCCCACTTTGGAGGAGCCTGGGAAAGATTGATAAGAATAATCAAAAGTAATTTAACTAAGATGATATTCAGTAGAAACGATAGACCTCCAACAGTAGAAGTATTGAGAGGAGCACTCATTCAAGCTGAATTCTATTTAAACTCTCGTCCACTCACACATATTCCCTTATCTCACGAAGAAGATGAAGCTCTCACTCCATTCCACATATTAATTGGACGAGCCGGTAACTTTTCAATGCCATTTGATTTCAAAACTCAAAACTTAGAGAAAAAGCATTGGAGGTTAGCAATACATTACGGTAGATACTTTTGGAATCGTTGGAGGACTGAATATTTACCTTTGATCGCACACCGCTCAAAATGGAACAAATCAACTGAACCAATTAAAATCAACGATATTGTGGTAATAGCGGAGACAGATAACGAGCGAGGACATTGGTTAAAGGGAAAGGTTATTGAAGTAAAGTTAGGGCAAGATAAAAAAAATAAGGTCAGTTAAAGTTAAAACATCTCAAGGAATATATAACAGACCAGTTACAGCCCTGGCAGTACTAGACGTGTACCAAGAGAGACAAAATAACACAATTGAAACAATTGCCGCGATTGATAGATGTTCGCAAAATGACTCAGATAAAACAAAGGATAAAGTCAATGAAGTACGACGTGAGTTTATAGCTCTACACGAAGAAGTAAACCAATTGAAAAAAAGGCGAACTAGGCGCAGAGGCAAAACCATTAGAGCAATTGGGTGGGTTGGAAATAACTTAACAGCAACAACAAAGCATGTTACCCTTACACAAAATAATTCAGCGAAAAGAAAAATATCTTTAAATAATAGTTCTCAATCTCGAAAAATGCCACGAACCACACATTTTAATCCATGGAATCTAACAGTCATCATGCTGCTGCTGCTCATTGGACAAGTTCTAGGTAGACAGATGAAAGGGCTGATCGCCTACGATTGCGCGAGTAACGACGTCAACATCACGAGCTATTCATTGATGGGTGTAGCATCGTGCATCCCTCCAGCCAAGAATTTGACTACTACTGAAACAAGAATCCAGGTCTTACAAAGAAGCTCCAAAATTCAAACCCACGTGCATCAATGTAAGGTAATCATCAAGAGAACGATTAAATATTGTGGGGCATTCTCACACACGTCTGATTATGAAAACGGATACGCCTACATTGTGAAGGAATTCACACCCGACAAGTGCAAATTAGCTCAAGTATTGGGCATCGTAAAGCTTACAGAAGACGTCAAGATTACTGAATTACGGCGAAACGCTACAACCCGAGGAGAAACATTAGTTGTAGGAAGCGTAAGAGGAACAACGTGCAACGGTGGAGTGTATAGAACATCAAGTTATACCTGGGAAAACGCACTGGTTTACTACGAGTACCAAATCGGTATGTTCGACTACTCAGCAACCGCTGACACTGAAAACAATCAGGTAACTCTACGCAACGACATATCGTGTCCATTCAACAACGGCTGGTGCCTCGATTCCGAATTCGGCTACCTGACCTGGGATGTAGATATGCGACATCTGTGTGAGGAATCGGATTTTGAGGTCATTTATGAAGGAACCGTCAACAAGACCTTCGATAACAACAGCAAAGGCCAGAAATCTTCCGCCGTATACACAGTATTGTCAGAAAAACACATGTTCTCTATCCGAGCAAGAGAAAAGGCACAAATATGTGGTTTCGACGGCTATTTTACAGATCATCCAAGAATATTCATTTTAGAATCAGTTGGCTACAGATCACCATTTAAACGACGGGTAAGCCAAGGAAGAAATCTCGACCTGTTTACATACTTCAACTCAAAAATAACCCTGATTGAAAGTTATCTTGGACAACAGTTGAATGATATTTATACGACCGTCATGACGGAAATGTGTAAAATAGACAAAGCATTAATGGAGACTAAATTGACTCTTGCAAGAGTAAACCCAAGCGAATTCGTTTCGAATCTAGTAAAACGAGCGGGATTTACAGCAATAACAGCAGCCGAGGTACTGTACATTCTCGAGTGCAAACCAGTTTACGTAACTTATGAACGTAAACCAATATGCTATCAAGAAATACCAGTAAAGTATAACAACATATCAATGTTCATGGCCCCGGTTACTAGAATTCTTCAGCTGCGTGGAACTGAAATAGATTGTACGCCAATTCTTCCTCCTAAGTTTACTATCGGAGGACGCTGGTACACTACCGATCAACAACTTAGAGAAACTACCCCGCCGCTCCAGCTTACGACAGATGTAGTAACGAGCTGGTCTTACATTCCACTACCAAGCCTCATGGAAAGTGGTATATACGACGCAGAAGGACTAGAGAAAATGAAGAACATGATATATGAACAAGGCGACAAGAGGGTCGCGTCATCAGTGCTGCATAAAGTAATAACAGGACGACATCCCGATCTTCAAGGATTTAAATTCGACGGTCTGGTAACAGAAAAAATTATAGATAATGCATTCAATAAGTATTGGTCCAAGTTAATGTCATGGTCTACATGGCTCGGTAACATCACCTCAACAGCAATCGGAATCTACTTAATAGGTAGAGCCATCAAATTCATCACCGATACAGTAATACACGGGAGGATCCTCTACGATATCTACGGTTTTGGATGGCAACTTCTAGCATCGTTTTGGGACTCGCTAACCAACCTACTTTCGCACCGCAGTCACATGAAGCAGTGGAACGGGAAGGACGGTTTCCAGAAAGCAGAAATTAAGGTCGACGAAGACATCGAGCTCGCCAACGACAACTATCGGAAGGAAGGTTCATGCATTTATCCGAAATTGAGAAATGAAAATAATTAAAATAAACTAAATCAGATATCATAGCGTTCTACCAATATTAGGGTAAAACGGGTCGTTTTACGAAGGGTGGTGTTGAGAACGCGAGGAGTAGATTACGGCTCAAACCAGAAGGAGCAG
>NW_026684522.1:0-6888 GCF_943735745.2 Anopheles bellator | reverse complement strand
CTCGTCGTCGGTTGTAGCTCTGTGAGCACCCTCCTGCTGTTGCTCGCCCAGTTGCGCATCTCGAAACCTCCCTGTTGGTGAACGTGCTTTATGTCGATCGCTAGTTGCGTGGCTTGTTCCTCGGAGTCGACGCTGATAAGGAGGTCATCTACGTAATGCGAGTCCGTAATGGCCTTACACGCTTCTGGCAGGGTGTCTTGGAACCTTGCGGCGTTCCGATTCTTCACGAACGCGGCGGTCGCCGGTGAGCAGCAGGCCCCAAACGTCATCACGCACATTGCGTAAGTCACGGTATTCCCGTCCTTGTCCATCCAGAAGAAACACTGACTGAGCTGATCCTCTGGGCGGATAAGGATCTGGTGGAACATCTCCCTTATGTCTCCCGATAGCCCGATGCGTTTCTCCCGGAATCTAACTAGTATGCCAAATAGGGAGCACAGAAGATCGGGTCCCTTCATTAGCATCGAGTTCAGAGCGACACCAGACGACTTGGCAGCTGCGTCCCATACGATACGCACTTTGCCCGGTTTATTCAGATTTACCACCGGGAAGATGGGCAGATACCATCTTCGTGTGTTCTCTTGTGTCAGTTCCGTGGGACTAACTGGACGGATATATTTCTTCTCTTCGTACTCTCGTATTTTGGAGCGAAGGACGTTCCCTAGTTCGGGGTCCTGCTCTATCCGTCGCTTAGTGCCGTGAAACCGCTGCAGGGCCATTTTGCGGTTATCCGGCATAGTTATTTCTTCGCAGCGCCACAGCAGGCCCGACTCGTATCGCCCATCTTTCAGGATTGTTATTCGGTTTAGCATGGCCAGAGCCTTTTCCTCCTCCGTTGACATGAGCTTTTTAGTGGGGTTCAAGCTCAGGCCGTCCATCAGGAAGTAGCTCTTTACCGCCTGGGTTAAATCCTCGTCGGGGTTGCCGTTGTCCTCGCAGCATACGTGCAGCCCGTAGGTCTTCTCCGCTGCGGTTGGACCACCGCACACCGTCCATCCTAGCCGCGTTTTGATGGCCACCGGTTCTCCTAAACGGCCCTCCCTGCATTTCAGAGCTAGACCGAGCTGGACGTGCTTCATGCCGATCAGGATACGAGGGCACGCGTCGGAGTACGATGCTGCGTGTACTCCTTTTAGGTGACTGTATCGGTCTTGGAGTGTTGACACGTCTAGTGACTGCTGCGGTAGTTGTAGTGCTGTTACCGTTCTGACGCCTTTAATATAGTATTCTTTTCCCTCCTCGTGAGCGCCTCTGATATGTATGTTGACCGTTTGCGACTGCGCTTCATTCCGCTCCGCCCCACCGGTCCAGCGCAGACGTAATGGTTTGTTGGTCCCCTCGACGCCTAATTCCTTAACGAGATCCTGGTCCAGGAGCGTCAGCGTCGATCCTTCGTCCAGGAAGGCATAGGTTTGTACTGTTCTATTTCCCCGGAGCGTCACGGGAACATACCTGAGGAGGGTGTCATAATTCACAGTGTTGTGTGCATTACATATACCGGTTTCGGCATCATTTTTCTTCTCGTCTACCTCTGTTGCAGGCTTGTGTAGCAGCGTGTGGTGTCTTCCAGAGCAGCCCTCTGTGGCGCAGCTCGTCCGGTTGCAGCGCCCGTGCATAGGGCCGAGACAGTTAAAGCACCTTCGATGTCTTTTCACCAGTTCCCACTTTGCCTGCCACGCTTTTTGCCGGAACTGTTCACATTCGGCAAGTCCAGGGCAGTCTGACGTACACAGCGGGCACTGTTCGGCCGCTCCCTCCGCATGGGCGTTGGCGAACACTTTGTACTCCCGTCGTGGGCTTGGGTTACCACGCCGCCTGCCATGGGTTACCGTGCCTCTTTCCTCTGCGCGGGGTAGCCTGTACGTTACCGAGTGTACGGCTTTGGCTAGAGAAAAGGCCCATGCACTAAAGTCGGTCAAGCTAACAGGTCCCAGCTTAGCTCGCTGCTCTGCCCAGTTAAGCCTCAGCGTCGGCGACAGCTTCTGCACTAACTGGTAGAGCAGAGTGATGTTGAACATATGTTCCTGCATTCCGCACGCCCTTGCGGTGGAGCATAGGTTTTGCACCTGTACAGCGAAGTCCATCAGCGTCTCAGGGCTGTCGTCCCGAATGGCCGGGAGCCGACAGATGTTGTCTATCAGTTGGTGCACAATTATCTCCGGTTGGCCAAACCGTGTTTTCAGTGTCTCGATGGCCTGGTCGATATTCTCAGGGTGCATCAAGAGAGCACGAACGGTGTCTAATGCTCTACCTTTAAGGCTGCTCTGCAACCTCACGATGTTTTCCTCAGGTGTGTAGCCGCACATCTGGGTAGTGTGCTGGAAGGCCGAGATGAACATCGGCCAGTTCTCTGGTTCACCCCTGAAAACGGGGAGCTCCTTGGAGACAGCTTTGCGGGCTTGTATCTGCGAGCCTGAAAGTTGGAATGCATCGCAGTATTGCACCCAGCTGGACTGACGCTCCGGCTGATATTGTAGCGCTGAGGGTCGGTCGACTACCGTGGAGCTCATTGGCACCCTTCCAGGCCTCTCCACTGATGGCGAACGCGCTGTAACCGCTTCGGGATCCATGTAGTTATCTGGCGCACGGGTGTTCTCGACCCATTCACGGGTTCGGTTCGTTCTCATGGAGCGGCCCGACATCGTCGAGCAGCTCCTCTCCGAACGGAGTTCTGCCTCCTGTATCAAGAGGCTATATTTCCTGGCGACTAAGGCCCTTTCTTCCTCCAGCATCTTCAACTTCAGCCGGCAGATGTCCCGCTCAGCCTTCATCGAGGGGGTGCGCGAGCTCCTACCGCTTCTGGTGGACGGAGGGCCGTGTAGCACTGACTGAGTGGGTGAAGGTTGCCGTTCGTCTTTCGCTACTGGCCTCCTTACTCTCCTGCCTACCTGCGTTGCTTCTCCTTTCGCCGGGACCATCTCGCTGATGCCTTTTTGCTGTGTTGGCCGCGACGTTCCGGCCTTCGCCGGCATCGACACGGGTGGGGTGGCCTTGCTCGCTGTTGCTGCCGCCGGTGCACGCGTCCCCTTCCGAGCCGCTGTCTTCGGTTGGCGGGCTGTTCCTGGCGCGCCTGCTACCTTCTGCCGGTTAGGTTTACCCTCCATCGCGGGTAACGCCATTTCCTTCCCGGCTTGGTTCGCTTGCTGGCCGGCTGGCGTCATCGCGGATGACGCCGATGTGCCCTCCATCTTGCGGGCAGGGGTCATTGCCAGCACGCCGTCGGTCGTCGCCCCCGGGTTCGCGTTGCCGTCACCACTTCTTCCACTCATTGCGGCCGCGAAATTTATAGTTTTAATTTAGTATGATTTAGTATCTTCAACTTCACTTCACTTCACTTAATTCACTAACGACTTTTCAAACGTTGCCTCAAAGAAACGTATCGAAAATATAGTCGATTTTTTATTGTTATATTCTATAGTGTAGAATATAGTATAATGTGGTGAAGATCGCCGCTAGAGCGTATTTTTATTTGCACTTAGTATAGTAATTAGTGGCGTGCAAATAAAAAATCGACTACTCTGTTCAGCGGGCTAGTTCGATCTCCTCGATCTCCTGCTTTTTCGTTCTCTCTCCCTTCTCACTCCTTTTCTCTCTTCTCTCTCTCTGCTCTTTCGCCTGACTTTCTCCGGCGCCCCCTAGTGCTCGCCGGTTGAACTAACGCTGTCGCTCGCTTGTTTGGCACCGGTGTGGAAGGACCCTAATAATTCGCAACAGTCCCCCCGTACTTCTTCTCGGTGTCAAACTAACTGTTATACTGTTTTGAGCTTGGTTAGATCCTACCGCGTGTTAGTTTGCCGGTTGCTGTCAGGCTTTCCTGGCTTCTCCAACCTGTGGTGCTAGTAGTGCTTCTTGTTCGTCTAGTGCGTCTTTTTCAACCTTTCTCCACTCAGCCATTCTCTATCAGCCCACGATCAATCGCTCGGTGAGTACGTCCTTCGGTTCGAGACTTGTTATCCCTCTGCTTCTTTTTTTAGTATATCTAAGACCGCAAGCTTTGCGGCAGGACGGGTGTACGTTCTAGTCCCGATACGTACGGTGGCGGAGCGCACGCAGCCGTCTTTGTCCGGGTTGACCTCTTCCACCACGCCCTGCGGCCAGCAATTACGGGGCATCTTTGGGTCGGCTATGATTACGACGTCGCCCACTCGGATGGGCTTCACAGGTTGAAACCACTTCGTGCGTCGGGTGATTTCGGGTAGGTAATCGGTGACCCAACGCCGCCAAAAGGAGTTGGCCAGTATTTGCGATGTCGTCCAGTGCTGCTTCAGCGTCGCCCCTTCGTCGTCGCAGAGGATTAGTGGTTTACTTCCGTCAGAGGATCCCAGTAGGAAGTGGTTGGGCGTCAAAGCGGGTGCTGAGTCCGCGTCCAGAGGAACGTGGGTGAGTGGTCGTGTGTTTATCACACTTTCGACCTCCGTTAGCAGGTTGCGGAGCACTTCGTCTGTTGGTCGGGTTTTGGAGCTGACCGCCATAAGGTTACGCTTAACCGTTCTGATGAGCCGTTCCCAGCTGCCGCCCATATGTGGTGATGAGGGGGGGATGAAGTGCCACTCGATTCCGTGTCTGTGCGCCTCCTCCGTCATCGCTTCTTGCTCTGTGGCAGTCATTGCCGCACTGAGTTCTCGGCTCGCGCCTATGAAATTGGTCCCCTGGTCGCTGTAGATGCGCACCGGCGTACCTCTGCGTGCAATAAGGTTTCTAATCGCCATCACGCAGGAGCTGCTTGTCAAGGAGTGGACAACCTCGATGTGTACGGCGCGGATCGTTAGACACGTGGCTAACATGCCCCATCTCTTCTCCACTCGTCGTCCGACGGCCACCTCCATCGGGCCGAAGTAATCCAGCCCCACGTTGGTGAAGGGGCGGTGATACGCATCGAGCCGGGCTTCGGGAAGATCT
The DNA here is from genome assembly GCF_943735745.2 of Anopheles bellator. Taxonomy (NCBI): domain Eukaryota; kingdom Metazoa; phylum Arthropoda; class Insecta; order Diptera; family Culicidae; genus Anopheles; species Anopheles bellator. Next base: position 1,989 of record NW_026684522.1, on the reverse strand, counting down.
GCCATGAAGGGTGCCTCTGGATTCGCGCGGTTTATCTTGCAGCGCGGGCAATCTCTTCTAACGCGGTTCAAGGCAGACCGAAGGCGGGGGATGTGGTACTTCTGGCGTACTTCGTTGATGACCGTCTCATAGTTCTGGTGCCGGAATTTGTTATGGTAGTCGGTGAGCACGAGCCGGGTTACGTCATGCTGCTGTGGGAGTATCACTGGCCGTTTTGCGTCTTCTGTCGCATACTGACATGCGACAATACGCGTGCGCATCCGCATAACCCCGTCCTCATCCATCCATGGGGACAAGCGATATAGCTTGCTTTCCTTCGGCACTTTCTGGAGGACGTTCGACTTTTGCGGTACAAGTGCGGCCACTTCTTCAGCGTATACCTCGTCTTGTGCTTGCTTATACAGCGTATTTGCAGCTGACTTCAACTCGCGCACTGTTAAGGGTCCGTCTAATGGTTCCTCCTTGCGACTGCGGGCTCTGCAGTTGTTGATGAACCGTTGAGCGTAAGCTACGGCGCGAAACAGCCGTGACCATTTGGAGAAGCGTGCGACTTCGATGAACGGAACGGTAGCGAGGTGATGCCCAACTGTACCAGTACGCAGCTCACAGTTGGTGCTTTGTCGTGGCGGGATACTCGGCCACTCTGCTGCTGGATTTTTGAGGAAGTCTGGTCCGGAGAGCCACCTACATTCTGTCGTTACATCCGGTGTGCCGTTCCATTTTGTTGCATCGTCGGCTGGGTTCGCTTTGGTGGGAACCCAATTCCATTCATCTGGCTCTGTCACCTCGAGAATTAGACCAACCCGGTAGCCAACGTATTGGCTGTATCGGCGACTGTCGGAGTTGATCCAGCTCAACACATCTCGGGAATCTGTCCAGTAGAACAACTTATTTGGTTTTCGTGCCAGTGACTGCTGTACTGTCTGAGCGAGTCGTGCACCGAGCAGTGCAGCATTCAGCTCCATCCTCGGGATTGACGTGAACTTGAGGGGGGCCACTTTCGTCTTTCCGGCAACCAGTGCGCAGCTTCGCTCCTCCGTTTTCGCAGTGCGGAGGTAACATGCGGCTGCGTATCCATCTTCGCTGGCGTCCACGAACGTATGGAGCTCAACAACGGTGGGCTCAGTCTCGAAGTATCTCCTAGGTATTCTAAGGCTTTCAACCTTTGGGAGATTTTGCAGCCAGAGGTGCCATTTGGCGTTCGCGCTGTCGTCGATCTCCTCGTCCCAGTCCACTCCCGATCTCCAGATTTGTTGTAGAAGGATTTTCAAGTAGGATAGTAGGACTGAGATGAGGCCCAGAGGGTCGTAAATGGACATCAGGAACCTGAGCACTTCACGCTTTGTGGGCTTGCGTGTCCCCGCTAGTACCTGAGCGTCTATACGCTCCCATGCAACTTTGTATGAGAAGGTGTCCTTCTGGGTATTCCACCACATTCCCAGCACTTTCTCCGTCCCTAGCTCCGTGGATAGGGTCAGCGCCTTGTTCTCAAGGCTCGTCGTCGGTTGTAGCTCTGTGAGCACCCTCCTGCTGTTGCTCGCCCAGTTGCGCATCTCGAAACCTCCCTGTTGGTGAACGTGCTTTATGTCGATCGCTAGTTGCGTGGCTTGTTCCTCGGAGTCGACGCTGATAAGGAGGTCATCTACGTAATGCGAGTCCGTAATGGCCTTACACGCTTCTGGCAGGGTGTCTTGGAACCTTGCGGCGTTCCGATTCTTCACGAACGCGGCGGTCGCCGGTGAGCAGCAGGCCCCAAACGTCATCACGCACATTGCGTAAGTCACGGTATTCCCGTCCTTGTCCATCCAGAAGAAACACTGACTGAGCTGATCCTCTGGGCGGATAAGGATCTGGTGGAACATCTCCCTTATGTCTCCCGATAGCCCGATGCGTTTCTCCCGGAATCTAACTAGTATGCCAAATAGGGAGCACAGAAGATCGGGTCCCTTCATTAGCATCGAGTTCAGAGCGACACCAGACGACTTGGCA
>NW_026684521.1:6084-7389 GCF_943735745.2 Anopheles bellator | reverse complement strand
GGGGGGAGGGGTCGGGTGGTATTAAGGACAAATGCCTTGGCGTCGTCGTCGTCGTTGGCGAGACACATGAAGCAAGGATCGGCAACGACCGATGGCCGATGTCTGGCGTAGCGTTGGAGCCTAGCCGAAACTTGATTGAACCCCCCGCACCCCTCCCACCAACACCGGGTGGACTTTTATAGCCTTTGGGAGCAAAGGTCGTTGCGCTTGGGTAACGTTCCATTTCGGATTCCGAGTTCCGGGGTTTTGTTTGTTTTTTCCCCCACCACTTGGGGGCAGGCCGCATCATTCGAGCAGTTTTCGAGCAGTTTTCGAGCAGTTTTCGAGCAGTTTTCGAGCAGTATTCGAGCAGTGTTTCTTCGTGTGCTCGAGTGCGTGACTCGAATTTGTGGCTGGGAATGCGCCCAGAAGGCCTACCTACGCCTGCCTCGAACTGCTCGAACTGCCACCACAACGTTTCTGTGTTTGACATTTGGACGTTCCATTCACTCACTGCGCGTGTGTGTGTGAGAAGGTGTGTAATGAGTTAGAACTGTCTAGGATTTGGTTGTCGCCGTCACTTCGTTGGATTGCAATGGACCGGGTGGGATGGGATGGGTTTGTTGGCCGCAGGAATGTTGCGCCGGTCGGTATGTATGGCAAGACTAGCCACACACACACACACACACACGCACGCACGCTTGCCACACGGGTCCGAAAAGCCTGTCATCCAGCCCTGTGTGTGGTGTGTCTCCCGAGTGTCCGGAGGGAACCGCAAGGCGCAACTGAGCGCAAAAATGGGCAAAACAACCAAACCGAAGAACCGAGCGCCCGCCGAAACAAAAACAAAACGCAAACAACAAACGGCAACGGTGAACGAACCACTCTCGCTCGCTCTCTCTCTCTCTCACTCTCCTTTGCTCCTTCTCCGCTCTCTGTCTCTCGCTGTGTGCATCCTGACGCAAGCGCAGCACGCAGCGCGGGCTGTCTGCGAGCTGCGAGTCGGTGTGTGTTAGAAAAAGAGTGAGTGAGTGAGAGAGAAAGAGAGGGGGGTGATTGGAGGGACGCCGGGCGAAAGGATGCATCATGGGGCTTTCCCCCCCGGGGGTAGAGACGGCGCGCTAAGGAAGGAGCGCTCAGGTCGGGCGCTCGTGAGACGGCACCAGACAGAGCGTCGCGGGCGCCCTGTCACACCGGCGAGAGAGGGGGCGGGGTGGCACACGGAAGCCTCCAGATCCTGGGGCGATCCGAGGGTCTCACGGCGTCACGAAACGCACCGCACACGCAGACAGAAGGACGCACGCGGCGTTGTTGTGGCGTGCACGG
>NW_026684521.1:664-5584 GCF_943735745.2 Anopheles bellator | reverse complement strand
CACACGCAGACAGAAGGACGCACGCGGCGTTGTTGTGGCGTGCACGGACTCAGCGCCAGGAGTGTCCTTAATTTTTTTTTCTGTTCCGTTTTCTGTTTTTTTTTTTTTTTTTCCGGGAAACAAAAAGGAAATCCCGTTGGGGAGGGGGAGAGGGAGGGGGAGGTGGAAAGTAATTTTCCTTCTCGTCCCCACTCCACCACCCCGCCGTTACACTCTGTACCCTACATAACTACATTCCTTAGTTTTGGGCCCACCATTTTCGGCTTTCGGGGGAGGGGGACGGAAGGGCACAAGGAAGAGGGGGAGGGGAGGTTGGTGATAATATACGGCTCCCCTTCGTCTGCCCAGATAAAATTCCGGGCGGGTGGGGGAGTTTCCCAGGAAGGAGCACATTGACAGTGACTGACACTCGGGAAACGCGTCGCTGACACTGCGCCCGCCGGGGTGGTGAGGGTGTGGGCCGTGGGGGGGTCAATGATTGAAACTATTTATGCGCTGGCTGTGGAGCAGCACTCGATCTTAGTGCACACACACACACCACGCAGTCCTTGGGCCTGGCTCGGCGAGGATCCTGCCAAAAAACGCAGGACGCTTCGTCCCTCTTTGGATTGGGCCGAACCCGTTTACGTATTGCGCAACGCGCAACGCGCTGTACATGCTGCTGCCGCCGCCACTGGCAACTATGTAACGTTCCCCCCCGCCACTAACCCCCACACACACCCTCTTGCGCAAGGATACGGCCGGGCAGGCTGGGAAAAAATCCCTGGGCAGCGCGCGGGCTCGGCGCGTTCGATTGATTGTCGTAACGCGTGGCCGCGCGCCATCCGTCCGTCCGCGGGGCAGCGGGTCCTTCGAAGAACAAGGACGACGCGCCCGGCGCCGCCGCCTTCAATTATGTGGTCCCGTCATTTCGAGCGAGCGAGAAAGAGAGACAAACAGGGACGCAGCGTCACAGGACCGTGTCGCGTGTAAATACCTTGGCGGGTCCTTTTCCTCTCCCTCTCTCTCTCGCTCTCTCTCTCTCTCGCGTGCGTGCTCGCTTTACATGGATCCCCTTTTTGGGCCACCTCACTCTCTCTCTCTCTCGCGCTCTCTCTCTCTCTCTGTCTCTGGAAAGGATTTTTCGGACATTTCCGGCATGGGCATTCCGGATCGATCACTCCCTGGACTCCCCACCCCCCCCGAGGGATTGAGGACCTCGGACCTTTACTCCCCATCAGGACCGGACCCTGGCCGGGATATGTTGGTGTTTATGTAACGGCGCTCGGGCAATGCTCGCGTCCGAGAGAGAGAGAGAGAGAGAGAGCGAGAGAGAGCGAGACTGGTGGGGATGGCCCAGCCAAATCGCACAAGCCGGGCAATGCACCGGGAACCAATTAGGCGAGTGCCTAGGTGAAAAGGCCCCTCTGTGTGTGTCAGGGAAGGCGCTGGGTGGCGCTCGTTCCGTCTGCGGACTCCACGGAACACGGAGGTTCGGTTCGGAGCAGAGCAGAGTCTCTTCCAAAGGCAGCTTTGGCAGCTTGGCGCTGAGTCCTAAACCGATTTTCAAAACTGATATTGGGCAACGCCGCTGAATGAAGGAAAGCGAACGAGCTCGAGCTTTGGGCTATGTGTTGTGAGTTTTAAGATATTTATATTGGCCTAGCAGCAGATCGAACGGGGTTCGAACTTGATTAGAAGCAAAATACTACACTGTTACAGAAAGCAACAGAGATTAACAGACCGGTTGTAGGCAAGACGAAAAGCAAATGATCAAACAATTGTCAAATGATCCACGTCTTCAAGTTGCCGAAGATGCCAGTTGGTCATTCATTTGGCTAATCGTTCCCAACACTAGTCGTGGAGTTATTCGCAGGATACAAATCTTGTACCATAAAATGGCATACTGTTTTGTGCTTTGTGTGTGTTCTACTAACAAAAAGATAAATAAATTAAACAATAAAAAATATGCTTGTAAAGGTATCATACACCTGGATTGGCTGCTAATGTATTAACATTTCTAAACAGGTTATTTTCGCAAGCAGCCCATTTGGAATCGAATATAGAATGATGATTGTAATATACCGTATTTTTCCGTGTATAACGCGCACCCATAATTAAGAGAAAAAAAATGGAAAAAAAGTTTTTTATTATGCATTTTTCAGATATGTGATATCCAACAAATACAAAATCATAATAATGTATTATTCTAAATATTCTATAAATATTCTAAAGTAGACTAAAGATAAAATGCGTATAGATTGCAAAAGACATACTAGTATTTTATATTTCATAATAATCTTCAAACTCAGATTCACTGCTGTCTGTAAAATTGATATTCTCTAATTGCTCTTCAATGTACTCCTCATTGTCAATCTCTGAAAAGTCCTCAAAAATTGCGACAACTTCAGATCCATCCATAGCATTGCTGATGCCACATTTTTTAAATGATTTCACAACAACTTCTGTTTTAACTCCCTGCCATGATTTAATAACGATGTTGTATGGATAATTACGTTTCTAACAAATGTTTCATTTTATAATTTATTCAATAATACCATAAAATATGTACCTAAAAGGGCACATTTGTAAGTTTAGAGGAGACAAATTTTTTACTCCCCTTGTATAACGCGCACCCAGAATTTAGAGCTAAAAAAATTGGGAAAAAAGTGCGCGTTAAAAGTGCGTTGTACCTGGATCGCGCCAGGTACAGCTAGTAAATTATCAAAAATGATATAAAAATATTAATCGTCGTATTAATAAGCATGATAAATTATACAGGGTGGTCAAATAAGCGTTCACGTTTTCATTTAGTTATGAAAAATGGTTTAATATGTTTCGATGCTTGAACCCTTTATTTGAAGCGTTTTTCTCCAGTTCCAGTTTGTTTGGCGCCCATCACTATTCTGCGATTTTAAAAAACTTGATTTTTGTATTCAGGAAGTTTAGTGGGATAATTTCGAAAGCAAATTGATTGACGTGCTGCTGATTGATACAATGTTTTTAGTTTTTCTTTCCGGTGCAATCATTTTTTGGGTTTGCGACTGTTCCTGCGCCTTGTTTTTTTGTCGTCGCAAAGGCGGCTAAAGGAAAAATAAAATGCTGGCTTCGTCGACGATGTTGTTCATTATTTTATGGTACGCCGAGTACCACACCACACAGTTTCGGCGGATTGATATTTCTCAATGTACTGCTTCATCCTGATCTCGACGACAGATTGCGATTGTTAGGTCAGGACCTCCTCCAGGTATTCCGGACAAAACACGCTCATTACACGGCCAGCCAGCCAGCCAGCCAGCATTGGGCCAGCCTATTTCGAGCCTACCGATTGAATCGAACTGAACCGAAGCGTACTTCCTTTTTTTTCGAGCAGTTCGAGCAGTAGACACTGAATGCAGTGCATCCAAAGGGACACGCGCGCCCCTAATGTACTCTACTTCCGCCGCATTCGTTCGGTTTCAGTGAAAGTGGGAACCGCCGGCCGGCCTCCTTCACCCCCCCTTCCGTGCTTCACGGACCAAAAAGGACATTGTGTCTGGCGCGCGCCAAAGAGTGGCGAAGGCCGGCGAAGAACTAGATTTTCCAACCACCGCCGCCAACGAGCGCCAGCTTTTAGCAGTACCAGGGAACTAACTTTTTCCGCCATACTTCCCTCCCTCACAACCGACCTCCCATCCCCCCCCCCCCCCCCCCTCTCCACAAGTGATGGTGGGAAAAGTTTGCCCTTGCGCCCGGGCGAAAGTGGTGCTTCTAGCTGCAACTGAATCTGAACGGAAGGGGTTGGTTGGGTTGGTTGGGGGGGTGGAAAAACATAATAATAATAAGAGGAGCCCGCCACCCGCTCGACGCCGCGGAAACGAATAAGATCTTCGTCGTGCGAAGGGGAGCACCGTGATTTAAAGCATTCTCTGGTGGCGGGGGTGGTCCAAGATCAAGATCTAGGTCCAGACACTCCAGCGCGACCGGCACGGTGCGGTGCGGAGTGAACGGCGACGGGACAGAAGGGCTAGCCTAGTTTTCTGCTCGTTGGTGGTGCCGGATTCGAAGCAGGGAAATTTCTTCGTCTAGGCAAAACTAGGCCAACAACTCGGTCGAGTGCCAAACTCTCGCTCTCTCTCACGAGGGAGAGGGGTGCCGGGGTAAGGGGATCGCCCTCGTCGGCGGTGTATGTGTGTGTGTGTGTGTGCGGGAACATTAGTTTTGTCGTATTATCATTTTCCACCGGCGAATCGGTTGACCGGAGTACTGGATCTTCGTCGATCTGTGTTCGCTTTGGCGCCTGAAAGGTATGCAAACCGTATGCAGCGCGCTCAGATACGCCGCTAGTGCCGGCAGCTGGCCATCTTGGGTGCGTGCGTGTATTGCTGAGCACCCCCTCCCCCTCTCCCTCCCTCGTACCCCTCTCCACATCGAAGGCAGATAGCAATAAAAAGGTAGGCCTCTGGCTACTGTTACTAGCCGCAAGCCACTTAGCAACCAATTTGTGCACCACCATTTTGTGTGCTCCAGTGAGTGTGTGTGTGTGTGTAAGGTGCACCCATTTTGTAACAAACGCGTCGAACGCCAGAAGCTGCTCGATACTGCTCGACAGCGGGATAAAACGTCACGCCAACAATTCGCCACGCTGGCACTGCAAATGGCCGAACCCCGAACCTTGACAGCATCCGATGGACGATGGCCGAGTGCTCGGAAGGCACAAAAAAGTGGGCCCTTAATTTTGAAATCCCCCCCCCCCCCCCGCCCCCCGTCCTAACAATTGGTAGCGCGAGCAGAGAAAGTGCGCGCGAGAGAGGGAGCGAGCGAGCGAACGGGCGAGAGGGAGACACCGACAGCGCTACGATGGTGCAGTTGATGCGCAACACCGGGGCAGTTGCACTCTGCGCTTCGAGCAAAACAACCGGGGGGGGGGGGGGGGGGGGGGGGGGGGGGGGGGGGGGGGGG
>NW_026684521.1:0-564 GCF_943735745.2 Anopheles bellator | reverse complement strand
GATGCTGGCACAGGACTGTATCCGCCCGTCACCGCACCACCGCCCGCCTGCACCAATGCATGCACGCGCGGTGCGTTTCTGCTGCATACCTTGCAGGGGCACCGCACCGCGAGGCGCCCGCGTAACGAGCACACACGCGTGCGCGCGGCGAAGGGTTACGGTGATCGGTGACAAAAACCGTGCTGGCTTTCCTGGTAACCACCCATCAACCCCCCCCGGCGCACCGCTCTTGCATGCTGCTCACCGTGCTGCCTACCTTGCCGGGGGGCCGGCTCGGCTGGGCTGGGTTTTGGGTGTCACCCAGGCGCAACGGCACAGGACAAAGAACGCATCCTGTGCAGTTGATGCGGGGGGGGGGGGGGGGGGTGGTGGGGGAGAGGCACTCTTTTCACACTCTTCACCGTATGGGGAGTATGTGCGGATGGCGTCGGGCCATCGGGTTTTTGTTTCGCTTTTTCGGACGCATCGGAACTGAAAATTACATTTCTTTCCCCTGCGTTGCGAGAGCGAGCGAGACAGAGAGAGAGAGAGAGAGCGAGAGTTGGCGGGCCGTACATACGCCGC
>NW_026684520.1:0-6922 GCF_943735745.2 Anopheles bellator | reverse complement strand
GTCGGCTAGCGTGCGTGGAGCGTCGTTATCGCGTATCGATGATAACTCATGTATTCTGTACCATACGCTTTATCGTCATTGCATAGTACGCTGCTAATGGTCGGCTGAAAATGTAAACAAATGCGGTTTACTTTTACGATTTAGAAGTAAATACCTCTCCAGAAATGCTTCCCGATGCTTAAATTTACTTTCCGAAATAAGCAACAGCTTAGAATTCATTATTAAACATTATTTTTACACAAATATTTTTACCTCGTCGAATTGCTTGCGTCGTGCTTCGTACGTTCTGTATGAAACTAAAAGTATCTAATAGTTTGACGTTGGAGTGCCGGACAGGATGTTACATTAGCGTGACAGAGACAAAAAAGTTGTTCGGTGTTGCGCTTTCTTTCTGGCCTTTGGTGAGAAATGAGTCGGCGCTCAGATATTTCGTCTCAGTATGGAAAATATGAGTGACTTTTTTGTTCGGGTTGTTCGGGTACCCAGTTAACAATTTTGAGAGCCCGAGGCTGTCCCTCCGCCTGCGACGTGGCGGAGTAAGACTGAGGCGAGTGAGATCGAACGCCCCTCTTCCTGCGTTGAGGCCGGGGGAGGACGAGCGCGACGCTCACTGCAACGAGCGGGCCGGCTCATGATGGTCCGCTTCTGGGCAGCGGCGGAAAGGAGTGGAGGGAATCCCGTGAGGCGGGCTTTCACGCGTCAGCTTGTTGGTTTGAATTACCTGGGGAGGGTAGGGTGCGAGAGCAAAGAGGCCATGCGAACGCGAAGACGAACAGCAAGGGAAAGGAAGAGAAATAGAAAAAGAAAGAGACAGCGAGATCGAAACAAAATTCTCCGTCCCAAAGTCTCCCCCATTCTCTGAGAGAACGGCAGTTTGTTTTTAACTTCTATGCTGTCAGGAACTTAACCGAATTGTGGAGTCCGGACGAAGCCCTCTGCCTCTGTAATTTTTAAGCGCCAAGTGCAAAGTACCAAGTGCTAGTGCTTCTCTTTCGATTATGTGTGATCCTGATAGAAATAATCCATGTAAGTGTATTGTACAGTATTCAGTGACAGTTTCAAATAATGTTGAAATGTTTTCGCTTTGCTCGTTTCAGTCGTCTCGTCACTTTTGTAGAGAAGGTAAGATAAAATTACAGGAATGCAATGCAAAAGCTCTAACAAAAATTTACTTTCTTTTCTTCCTTTGTGAAATGCATCGAAAACTACGAGCGAAACGATCTACGCATCAACACCGAAAACAACAACCCCTGGAGCCATTGCGGATTGCATTACCCACCAACACAAGAACCTCACACCACCAACGCAGCATAGCGCCAGCCAGAAATGCACGAATAGGTATGCCCTATATGGAAGAGTGAATCGGCGAGCGAGCGAAAGAGACAAAAAAGAGCGAACAATAAACCGATACCGAACCGAACCCGAACCCGAATCCCGAAGCATTTTCATTTCTCGAACGGAAGGAGAGAATACGAGAGAAAGAAAGAGAGGGGGCATATTGGAGAGAGGGAGACAATTTTCGCCATCGAGGGATTAGGCCATCTCACTATGAAAGTTCTTATGGGCAATTTACATTGGGTCGTGGTTTGTTCTTCGAAGAGCCTTCGATTGTACTTCGAATTCCATGTGAGAAATGCTGAGGCGTTCAATTTTGTCCACTGGGTAGCTCGTGCACTCAATTATGTTCACTGGGTTGTTCGTGTAGCAACAAAACTCTTAAAAAAAAAACAAAAATCGAATATCGATATCGTATCCCGCGGAAATTCAAATGTCTCGATGCTTTTTGAACGGACCGAGCATATGCATCGGAGAAACCTGCGGCGGTTACGATATTTGTTATGAATGGTAAGTTACAAAATTATTCTCAACTAATATTTCGTTTTAAATAATTTAGTAACTTTTCAGATTTTGTCACCCATTATTGTATTTGCATCATAGATTTAATTTTCCTGTAATCCTATCATAATCGATGTCGATGATTGCTTCTGCAGCTAGTTTGTAATCTTTAATTTATTCACAACAGGTCGGGTTCATTCAGCGATGGTTTCCCGAGTGCATGAGAGCACTCGTTCTGTCACTGTTGAATGGTACGAGCGCGGTGAAACGAAAGGCAAAGAAATCGATTTCGAGACGTTGCTGGAACTAAACCAGACTATGCACTCAATCCAGCCAGATGTATCTGCATCAACATCAGCAGCATCAATTGACGGCAAGAAGGTAATGCCAAAAGAGCAGCCTATGCCCGGTCCGGTAGCTCGTGTAAGTATTTCAATTGGCAAGTTAAGGCGTTTGGGTTGATCCTTGGAGGTGATTGTGACGATGCTAGTACTCACTTTTTGGTTTGCATTAGAATAACTCGCCTTCTGCAGCAGAATACTCGATTCGACTCCGATTATGGGTGTAACAGACACTGAAATCTGCAATAGTTAGAGTAAATTCTTGTTGCACCGCAATATTCAGAAGAGCAAACATGTGCATCAATTGTAGAAAGACGCTGAAAATCCTGTGTCTGGTTGTCAGGAAAATCGACATTAAGTCTGTAAACGTAGAATTGAAGAGTAAACGTTTATGAGAAACATGAAAACCGTGAAGACACGAGAAAGATCACACTAAATGTCTTGATGGAAGAAAAATTGACAAACGTCACCAGTCAGAAGCGTCGGCTTATTAATTTTTGTTGATGAAAGGGCGAACCAACGAATCAAAGTGTTTTTTTCATACCATGGGTTATCTACCGCACATGCCCTGTGCCTTACCGTTAGTGACAGGTAGAGCTTAAGATAATAGTTAATAGGTAGACAGAACGCATCTTATGAAAGGAAGATGATTTGCATTCGTTGATTTTAAAAATAAAACACTGAACTTGGATAACGCGCTGTAGAAGGAATAATTGATGTTTGTTCCTATGTGTCAAAAATTGACAGTGTTTTTACTTTGGCAGTTGCCAATTCAGTTCGTGTTACTTTCTTGGCTACAGCAAGGCATGGGGTTTCCGTGGTTGAAATGTGATTTTGTCGGTAGTTTTTTCACTTGTCCGTAGTGCTTGTATCCTCTTTCTTCTAAAGTTTGATGGAAGACGAAAGAGTACTTTCATTGTGTTTAATTAGTACTGTTTCCTTGTTATTTTCGATCTATGCATTCATGTACCATGAACATGTCATTTGGTATGTATGTATGCTAAGTAGTGTGCTTTGCTAAGTAGATAACAAACTATATTTAAATCCATAGTAATCCAATCCATATCATTGCGGAAGCGGGTGCAGTTATGTGGGCAAATGCTGAGAAACAATACCTGAGGCAATTGAGTTCGCTGTAGTTGATGGCTGGCATGATCGGGCTGAAAGAATAACTACACTGTTGTTCCTTCGGATAAACATGGAGAAGTTGTTGCTAGGCGGTAACGTCTTTAAGTTTTTAATCGGTATCGTTATATTGATTTGCAATCACTGTGCCTTTGGTATCCGTGTGAGATAGTTTGTGCATATCGTACTGAAAAAAAAAACATAATTTTTTGGTAGCCGTTGTATTCAGCAGGACCACGGTGGCATTGTTGAACACATATTTCCTTCCCTGTTTACTACATATTTTTAAATCAACTTCGTTAAGAAGTCTGATCCATCGATATGTTGACCATATTCCTAGCACAATGTCATTTAACTTAATGATTAATGAAGAGATGATGGTAACCAAAGCAGCTTTCGCTTGTTGCGTCAGAAAGGGCATCTTTAAAGGCATTCTTAGATTTGCACTTGAGAGTTGCAAAAAAAAGTTGAATACGGAGTAGGCCAACGTTACTACGAATAACATGTTTACTACTGGAAACCGCACAATATTTGTATAGACATACAAGCGAAGAATAGTACCTTCGGTAGTGCAAAAACGCCAAATACTAGAAAGAAGCCAGGCTTACTCTATAAAAAATTCTCATATCTTGTCTTTTGCCACAAATACTAACAAATCTTTCCCTGCGTCTTTTTTTTTTAATTTTTCATTCATATAATATTTCAACGCTAATATTAAAAACGAGCAAATAAAATCGCGTTTGTAATTTAAACTCCTGCTAGCTATCAAGTTCATTTGAAGAAGAAGAGGATATACAGCCGGAGCAAACGGTAGGCTTTAAACACAATATATTTAACTATGATTTGCATTGTTGTTCGCCAATGGCATGCATGCACCCTGTCTCTTTCCTTCCAATACATTTTTTGTTTGTATTATACATGATTGAAAATTTATGGGTGATTGGTTTGATTCAGGATGAATATTGAATAGGTTGACTGATAAAAAGGTGTTGTTTTACGTTATTATTCGTTATAAATTGGAAGAATAAGTCTAGCTTTAGCAGTCCAGTAGCTTTAGCACAGGGAACCTGTGCTAGCACAGGGAGCACAGGGAACCTGTGCTAAAGCTACTGGAGTGACCATTAAGTTCGGAGCTTTTATAAGAAAAACACATTTTTATGGTTTGAAACACACTTTATTATTCAGTATGGCCTTCCTGAACATCAATACACTTGTTTCTAGGAGGCTCCAATTTATAAATTCCATCACTGAAGTGAAAATCTGGAACGGCTTCAACATACGCTTCCGCAACTATTATGACGTCATCATTTGATGAAAAACGCTATTCGCGCTTAATTTTGTTTTTCGTTTGAAAACAGATGGAAGTCGCTAGGGGCCAAATCTGATGAATACGGTGTATATTCTAACAATTCGAACTCTAATTGAAGGATTTTTGTTATTTTCAAAATGCTCTTGTAACAAGGAGAATTACCCTGATGAAAGAGGATGTTCCTCTTCTTCTAACTAAGTTCTTTTTCACCAATTTTCTTTATCAATTGGTTTAAAATGTTATAACAAAAATAAAAATTTATTGTTTTATCTATTTGCAAGTAATCCGCCAACATTTTCTTCGCATCCAAAAAAAGTGATGCCAACACCGTTTTGGGCGATTTCTCGTTTCGGAGACGAAGAACCCGGTTCACACTCCTCCTTACATTCTTGTTTTGATTCAGAATCATAGTGATAGACTCAAGATTCATCCACAGTGATGATTCGATGCATAAAATCCACTTTATCCTTTCTTTACACACTCTACTCTTTTACACTTTCTACATTCGTTCATAAATCTCCTTTGTTTTTAAATCTTCCAAAAATAAAAATTCAATCGGTGGACGATGCTTGATTTTTTCCATTGTAAAAAATACTGTGACACGTCAATACTAAACGGCTTGAAAGAAAAAAATTAGGAGACCGATTGAAATGAAACTTCACATAAGTTCATTTGAAGAGTGTACCAATATAACAAAAAAAATTGACTCGTAGCAGCGTCATCTCTTGTCGAACTCGAAGCTCCGAACTTAAAGAGCAGGCTAGTATTACGCATTCACAGCTATGCATGCGCACTGTCTATCAGAATGGTATTTTTCTGTTGGTTTAATTTGGTTTTATTCATGGTGTTTGTGTTATTTAATCGACATTCTTATAGAAATAATCATCTTAACAATGAACAAAAAATACTTGGGAGACTTGTATTGTACAACAGTTAGGTTTACTAGATTTCACCATCTGTATTGTTTATTTGCATGACAGGATCACGCGTTCGTCACTGAGAACGAACGTAGATTCTACAATTCCTCAGAAATCGCATATATTTGATAACTTATTGAATATTTTCATATACTTTTCTATTCCTGCGGTAAATGTATTATTTATATTTTTTTTTTAGTATAAACAAATTTCAACTTTGTTTACGCTTGCTAATTTGCTTTTTTCCTCAACTTTTCCGCAATTATAATTGTGTATTGTTATATCTTGATGTTCAATACGTTTTCCTCCCAATCAACCACAAACCGCGAAAACTGCTGCGTTCAACTCTGGATCTGTTTCTCGCCATTCCATTAGAACTCTACGCAAGCTGTGATCCGTTTTCAGAACTTAAAGGCTAGCATGGCATCGAACAACGTACAGCAGCATAACACAAACCGAGCAACGATTAGTCACACCAACAATCGAGGGGATGTACAAGGAGTCGGTCCTGTCGCTAGTCGCAACGGTAAATACAATTTATAATAACTTAAAAAATTGGGAGGACGCTTGAAGTGAATGTGCAATGTAATGTGCTCAGGACATGTGCGCCGGAGCGCTGTCTTGCTGTAAACCACTTTACTGCTCGAACCACTCTTCGGAACTATTCCAGTTTTTTCCAACAATGCAAAATTTAAATTTATCATTTTTTATCGGTAGCAATCTGCATTTGCGGTTTGACACGGTTTTAGTAGCTCATGGTACACCATATCATTCTCCTCTACCCACACACACAGCATTGTCCTTCGGCCGAAACGATTTGGCTTTGCAATGGATGGGTCGGCTTCACCAGGTGATTTTTTTGCGCTCATTTTTCATCTCCAGTGCTACTCTGTAGCAAAACAGCCCGAACAAAAAAATCACCCAATTTTTCGTTTTTTAGTCGCAGATTTCGACTCGTGAGACGCCCCTTTTCACTATGGCCGTTTTTGCGCTACAAGGATCTCTTTCCTACTTATATATCGCAAAAGGTACCCTACTATCCCAGTGAACAATTTCGCTGTTCTCACTATGGGGCTTGATTTCTCATCGACGACTAAACCATGACCGAGCGATGACCCATCGATGACCGAGTAAATTTTGTATAAGACCTTTCTTGTGAGAAGGCAGAAAGTCTTCGGAGAGCCCAAGAACGGGGTCTTCGATTTGATTCTCTCACGCGTGCCTCTTGTCTCCTCTTCCTCTCTCCTGTGTGTCCACTATCTTTCTTCGTATCCCATTCTGACTCTACCATTTTCTTTCTCTCATATCCCGAAATGAAATAGTTCGTTTTTGGTCGGTTTCGAATAGATATATAATTATACGTCTTGATCGCAAGACGGCTCAAATAAGAGTGT
>NW_026684519.1:0-6966 GCF_943735745.2 Anopheles bellator | reverse complement strand
CATTACAAAATGACTCCAGTCATCTATGAAGGTAACAAAATACTTCATGCCGCCTTCACCAATCGGATTCACTGGTCCGCAAACATCCGAGTGTATAAGTTCTAGAACACGCGATGATCTCTGTTCCGTACGCGATTTGAAAGGTTTTCGCGTTTGCTTGGCCATCATGCACGGTTCGCAGACAATGTGTTCTGCATTCTTCTCGCGATCATTCACTTTTAAACCGATGCACATGTCTTTACTTATCAGCTCCTCTAAGCTTCGAATATTCAGATGGCCAAAACGTCGATGCCATAGTTCTAAATTCACGTGCTCTTGCCCGACTGATACCAACGAATCACCTGTCATAGCTTTCTTTTTCTGGCTGTTCACAAAAAAATCTAAACGATACAACTTTCCATTACGTGAACCTGTGACAATCTTTTCCGAATCATTGTATATGCTGACCAAATCGTTCTCAAAGATTATTTTCATGCCAGCTTCGTCACATCGAGTGACAGAAAATAAGTTGCATCGAAGCTCTGGTACGTATAGTACATTTTTAACTGAGCACTTAATTTCTTTTCCGTTCACTATCGAGACGATTTTTACGGTTCCAGATTGTTTTGCTATGATGGATTCTCCAGCTTTTGCAATCGCAATTTCTATTGGTTGAGTGAGCTCTACTAGTTCATCGAATACTGATTTGTCGTTAATCATGTGGTCCGAACATCTCGAGTCAATGTACCAATGTACTCTGTTTAACTCATTACCACGAGCCATGCCCCTGCTGAATCCGGCAAAACACATTTCCTTAGATTTGGCTACATAAGCCTTTGATTTGCTCGATTCCTGCTTTTTCCTTTCAGGGCATTCATTCAATTTGTGTCCTTGTTTCTTGCACCCAAAACATTTGAACTGTTTTTTTATTTGCTTGGTGCCCACGAACGCCGCTTGCACGTTCCTCTTTGGAGATGACGGCTTTGCCCCTTTTTTCTTGGTCTCTTCATCCAAGAGCCGACACTTGACGAATTCAACCGATAACATTTCTTCCGGCATCGTCTCTAGGGCAGTTACCACACCAGCGTAGGTGTCTCCCAACGTCAGCAATATATGACATACCTGGTCTAGTTCATCTAACTCAGCACCTGTTGCGCGATATTCCCGAACTAGTTTGTCAAATTGTAGGAAATGCTGTTGTAAGGTGCCGCCTTCCAATCTCATTGAGAGCATTTGGCGCTTAAGATGCATTCTGTGCGCAATACTTACTTACTTAATCCGGTTACAACCGCCGAGCGGTCTTTACCTGCTCCAAGGAAGCTTTCCACCGCTGGCGGTCGAGAGCCTTCGTCCACCACATTGCAATGCCGGCCACTGTTGCGTCCCGGTCAACACAATCTCTCCATCTCACACGGGGCCTACCACGCCCCCTCTGTCCTTCTGGACGGCCTAAGAGGACTTTACGGGCTGGTTCGTCGTCCGCCATTCTCATGACATGACCAGCCCACCGGAGCCTGGCGAGATGCACACGCTGCACGACAGTGAGGTCGTCGTACAGTGCGCAATACTTCTTCGCTCAAATACACGGTGCAAAGCATCCCATATGTCCTTTGGCGACTGTTTGCCTTGCACGTACTCTAGCTGCGAGTCGTGTATTCTCGATATCAGCAATGATTTGCATCGACTATCATTTTTCAATCGAGCTTCGCGTGCCGTTTCCTTCTTTTTCTTTTCTGCAGCACTGTCGTCAGCCTGCTCTTCCAGCTCGGGCAAGTCCGCCATGTTGCTTTTAACACACGCGATCAGCTCGCGTTCTTCTAGCAACACAAGCATGCGGAACTTCCATGCACCGAAATTTGTGCCGTCGAAGAGAGGCAAAAGTACTCGTTCTGTCTGTTCTTCGTACATCTTTTATGTATTAGATGCCTGGGCCCATAACCTGTTGGAGACTGAGTGGGTTTATAATTTAACAGACGGAACTTTATTAGAACACAAGAATAACAAACACGTCTTTACGCTGCGAGATTACGCACAGAAGAGAGAAAGTCGTTTTGACAGCTACAGTGCTGTCAACATTCACAGTGCTGCCAGCATTCACAGTGCTGCCAGGGCTGTATATTCAACAAAGACGACCTTCTACGCTGGACAAAAGACCAAATCCGAACTTCTTGGGACAAACAATGGCAAAAACAAAATCACAACAAACTCTACCAAATCAAACAAACCACATTACCTTGGACCGATCCACCCAACCCAAACCATCAAAGAATCATATCCAGATTGCGAATTGGCCACACAAATATCACGCATCAACATTTAATGGGCAGAAAAAGTGCACCAATATGCATCACATGCGGAACCCTCACCACAGTGAAACACCTAATCGTCGAATGCAGAGCGTATGATCGAGTGAGAAGAGAGCTAGGTATTCCAAATGACCTACCAGCAGCCCTAGCAAACAATCCGGATAACATCAAAACCCTAATTCAGTACCTCAAAGAAGCTGACCTCTACTACAAAATATAAACCAACAAAACATCAATTTAAAACAGTCCAAACCAACAAACCAACAAACCAATAATATAAAACCATCCAAAACAATAAACCAACAAACCAACAATATAAAACCAAACTAAACCAAAAACC
The DNA here is from genome assembly GCF_943735745.2 of Anopheles bellator. Taxonomy (NCBI): domain Eukaryota; kingdom Metazoa; phylum Arthropoda; class Insecta; order Diptera; family Culicidae; genus Anopheles; species Anopheles bellator. Next base: position 4,341 of record NW_026684519.1, on the reverse strand, counting down.
AACAAACCTGCAAAAAGAAATGAAAGAAGCTTCAGGCTCAAAATCTCTAAAATAAAGATAATAACAACAACAACAACGTCTCGAAGGTGCCGCTTTAGAAGCAGTGCGAGGTCGGCTAGTTTTCCCAGAATCTGTACCCTCATCATAACGGATTTGAGGAATCTTTACGGAAGACCGGAACGCCTGCTAAAAAATCTGCTTGAACAAGTCAGGAAAACGCCGAGACCCGATCCTTATGACATCGGTACGTTCATAGAGTTTGGGATCAAGATTAAGCAATTGAGAGACCATTTAATTGCCAGTGAGTTGACCGAGCATTTGAACAATCCGCTAATCGTAGAAGAGATGGTGCAGAAATTGCCAGTTAGCTATCGGCGCGAATGGGTACAGTACAAACGAGACAAAACAGGACCGATCGTGTATTTGTCCTCGTCATACCTAGAAACAGTAGCCGCAGACGCAGCAGAGTTGGCTGATTTCGAGGGGCCGTCACATAGAAAGCCGCAACAGGCCAGAAAGAGAGAGCCTGAGTCAACGACGGTGGGAGCGGTGAAGCCAGACTTGCGGTGCCACAATTGCAGCGAATACGGGCACAGGACGAGAGAGTGCCAGAAACGGAAGGAGCCTTTTCTTTGTTTCACGTGCGGCGAACCGGGGCATCGAGCTCGGGACTGCAAACAAAAGATAACTCACACCAGCGCGATCGCGACGTTCCAGGAACCGACCGTTAAAATGGAGATCAATGGTGTTCCATTGTACACTATTTTCGATAGCGGCAGCGAATACAATGTAATGGCCAGGAGGGCATATCGGAGAATAGGAGCACCGCCAGCGAATCATTCAGACATGTGGTTCCAGGGTTTCGGAGCAAAGAACACCAAGGCAGAAGGGCAAATCGTCACAGAAGTCTGCTTGGCAACAGTGCCCTACTACGACGTACCATTTTTCGTTGTGCCTGATGGGACTATGGCGTATGAAGTAATTCTTGGAAGGGAAACGCTTCAGCTGGTGAATGTGAGGCTTACTGAAGAGGGAGTAACCTTGACTCCGAAGCTGGACAAAATACCGCCAAAAGTTGAGAAAACTAATATTTGGTGGGTGGGCGCTTACGCCCAAGATCGAGAGTTGGACGTGATCGCGCCGCCACAACATAAATCGCGAATAACTCAATTGATAGAACTACTAAATCAGGAAGCCCATGAAGAGTTTGACAGAGTTAGGGCTAAGTTGAGGGAAGAAGCAAAAGAAGCGATAGTAAGGGCACAGCAGGAATGTAAGAAACATTACGACAAAAACAGGAAGATCGGACACGAATACAAGTTAGGTGATTGCGTGGCGATCAAGAGAACACAGTTTGTAGCTGGACGTAAACTAGCCAGTGAGTATCTCGGTCCATATGAGATAACGCAGGTAAACCGCAACGGAAGATACAAGGTCCGGAAAACAACGGAGGAGAAAGTCCCAAAATTACCAAGACTAGTGTAGATAACATGAAATTATGGGCCTTTGTTAATACGTCAGAGGAGTTGGACACACTGGATAGTGAGGACGAGGAGGAGTTGTAGGTCTTTCGGGACGAAAAGAAGGTCAGGAGGGCCGAATGTAAGGTTTGAAAATGTGAAGTGAAGGCCAGGCGACACGCGCGGCGAGTGTGTGAGAGCGATCATGCGGAGTCGCTAGAATAAGAAAGGTTAAGGCTAGAGAGAGTGCAACTAGAGCTAACGAAGAGAAAATAAAAGCAGTTGCCGTTGAACCATCAACCGGACTAGTTGTGTTTTTGGTTACGACTTCTCGAGTTTTAAACCCGGAGTGGTTTTACATTTATTTCTAAATGATGATGATGATGATGATGATCCCACCTCTTTCCCCAACATTGGATTGAGATGGCGAGTTATCTTACGATATTAAATAACAAGAAAAAAAACCGTCCTACATTATTTCGAAGTGGTGATTTTGGCTGACATCCCCTGGAGAATTTCAAATGAATCTGTATTCCTTGCATACAACAGGATCCACAATTATCAACAGGAAGACAACGTGGAACCCACTCTCCGGAATGCACGCAAAAAATTGCATCCTCTGTGCGTCCGCCGGTGTTACTCTTTTCCAGTCGCTGGAGAGAAGTCACCACTGCACAAGAGTCGCAGATCCTTCAAACCTATTCCGTTACTTGGTTGGTCATACCGACAAAATCATCAATGGATGTATTCGGTACGCCTGGTACTGGAACACACGAAATTCATTTTACTAGCCTTCATAGGGACATTCACCGCAAAGCCACTTTTACGCGCGCGTGTCTCAATCAATGTTGACTCACATTTTTGTTGTTTCTTATCATCATCATCATAGTCCTGTGAGATGATGACGCTGACGAGTACAGTACTAGTTAAGCAGTGAGTAATCATGAACAGACACCAGACTAACCCTACCATATGACCCGCCTAATGTACACGGAACACAAACGCTTAAATTCCCCAATGTTTGAAGCTTCAGCAATCTCCCTAGGCATATTGTTGTAGAACTGAATGCCCTTGCAAAACAGAGAGTTCCTTGCGAGTAGTGACGATCCATTCAGCGTTCTCGGATTATGAGCGCTACGTGTCCCAGAGAACAATTTCGCTCTTCTCACTTCAAATTCCACAGCTCAACCACAGTTCATTCCCTTCTCATCCGCTGCTTCAAAGACTTTTTGCCATATCTATATATATAAAAGAAAGTCGCCTAAAGGTTACACAATTCATAACTCAAGAACGACTGAACCGATCTGGCTGAAAATTGGTGTGGAGGTAGCTTAGAACCCAAGGAAGGCTTTAGGATACTTTTTATATTCCGACCGTGTCACAATAAATCTGCACAATGATTTTTCTTCGTACTGAAACGAGACAGACAGAGTGCGTAACAGCAAACAATTGTTGGCTTCTCTTTCTCGCTAAAGCAGCGTTCCCTCACCCCAAGCAAGCGCGGCAGACAAAGCGCGCAACAGCAAATAACTATTGGCCTCTCTTTCTCGCTAATGCAGCGTCTCCTCCTCCCAAGCAAAAATAGGCCCCCCCACCCCTCTCTCACGACCGCGTGTTTTCATTCCCTTCTCGAGAAAGGCCAGACAGAGAGCGTCACTACGAGCAAAGGTTGAGCGAGTTTACAGCGAGTCTCTCTCTTTCGTATGTTCTCGCGAGTCTCTTTCGTGCGATTACTTTGACGATTTGACAGTCTCTCTCGCACATTCTCGAACATTTGGAAATTTTTTATTGTTACTTAGCTGTCGTTTTTATAACTGTCAAAATGTATTGAAGTAACCCGCGAACACAGCGTAGTATCGTGATATACCAGACAGTGAATAACAAGTGCCTCATACATTTCCTTAACAATGCCGCGACCAAGACGGTCGAATCTTTCCCGACAAAGCCGTAATGCAAAAACTATGCGAAGTGTTGCGAATGAAATGACTGAAGAACAAAAAGAAATTGCTCGCGAAAGGACTCGGTTGGCAAACAGAAATCGGCGAGCGAAAAATAGAAACGCACAAGTAGATAATTTTCGACAAGATGCCGATTTGAATATTCGCTCAGTTTTTGTTGCAGAAGAAGAAGCTGATTTGTATCGGGCAGCGTTTCGATACAATTGCATCGCTAAGTACAGCGAGCATAAGAGCGTTCGCATTGGGCCAATGAACGTTCATTGTGAAAAGTGTGATGCGTTGAAATTTTCCGGAGAAACGGCCGGATTGTGCTGCCTCAGCGGAAAAGTTAAATTGCCTTCACTGACTCCGCCACCAGAACCAATGGAATCATTGCTTCGTGGCGAAACTCCCGAATCACGTCATTTTCTGGAAAACATTCGAAATTACAATGGCTGTTTCCAAATGACGTCATTTGGGGCAAAGATTATCAATGAACGAGGATTTAATCCGACATTCAAGGTATTTAGTTATTTTTTTTTACTAACACACAGTATAGTGGAAGAATAACTTATTATAGTTATTCCTACGTATTATGTTTCTTCTTCTTCTTATTGGGCAACAAACGCTGAGCGCTCTTAGCCTGAACCAGAGACAATGTTAATCTCTGATTGTTTCTGTAAGGGTTTGCTTTTACGGACGGGGTTGTTGGTCCCGCGCCAACTCCCTCTGGCACGCCGGTATCGGGAATCGAAACCATGGCCGGTTGTGTGACAACTGGTTCAGGTGCTGAACTGAACAAAAAGGAAAGCTAATCATAATAAAAAATATTTACTACATAAAATCCAAAACCTGCTTACTAATTGCCTTTGGGGCGGAACAAAGTTCGCCGGGCCTGCTAGTCTATATTATAAAAATGACGCTCCGTTTTGTGTGCGGTTTAT
>NW_026684518.1:2460-7069 GCF_943735745.2 Anopheles bellator | reverse complement strand
CCGAAATCTTATTGATCCCTTGCATACTACGCTCCACCAGTCCATTTCCAGTTGGATTGAGTGGTGTACTATGTATCAGTTTTACTCCCCAGGCATCTTCCAACCACATGCTGAAATCCGCTCCGTTAAATGGTGGTCCATTATCAGCTTTCATTTTTCTGGGGACGTAGTATGTTCTGAACACTCTATCCAGTACTTGTTTTACTGCTTCCGAATCTGCGCCACCAATAGGTGACACCACCAAAAACCTTGAGTAGTAGTCCGTTAACACCAACGCCTTCCACTTTTCCGACACTGTCGAGATGTCCATTGCTACGAAATCCCACGGGTTTTCTGGTAACTCGGTTGTCTCTATATGCGCTGGTATTCCGCCAGCGGTGATTAACTGGCATTCCTGGCAACTCCTAACGAACAACTCTATTTCCCTATCCATACCCGGCCACCACAACCCTGAACGTAACACATTCTTCATTGTTGTTATACCAGGGTGGCTCCTGTGTGCTATACTCAACGCCCTTTTACTCAATGTTGCTTGCAGCACCAGCTTCTCTTGTTTTAAAAGCATCCCGTCCCGCACGTATAGTTCCTTCGCAAAGGGCCAGAATCTTCCAATTTCTTCCGGCCATTTGCCTTCTCTACCCGTCCACTTCATTACCAACTGTAGTGTTTCATCTTTATCCGACTCCTCCTTAATCTGCTTTGCTGTTAAAGCTAACCTCTGCCTACCAATCAGTTCCACATCCGCCTCTACACTAAACAATTCGTGGGGCTCTCGTTCGCTTCCAAAATGTGGATCCTCGCGTTGCCCAACTAATCTAGACGGTGCATCCGCAATATTCTGCGACCCCGCAATATGCTCACACGTAAAATCATAATGTTGAATTCTCAAAAACCAACCTTCTGCCCTAGACATGATACGCTTTCCTACATCTTTAACTTTCCCTCTTTTCAACATAAACATAAGCGCCTCACTATCCGATTTAAGTAAGAATTTCCTGCCTATCAAGTAAAATGCAAATCTCTCCATCGCCCACACTATGGCTAACGCTTCCCTATGCAACTGTGGGTATCGGCTCTCTGTCTTGGTTAAGCTTTTAGACGCACAGGCTATCACCCGTCGTCTACCCGCACTTCTATCCTCCTGTACGAGCACAGCCCCTAGCCCCCAAGGCGATGCATCTGTGTACAAAATCGTGTCGTCTTCCTCCTTGAAATAACCCCTCTTGACTATCTCTTCCTTAGCCAGCCTCTTCATTTCCTCGAAATCTCTCTGCTGTTGCTCTCCCCACTTAAATTTGTTCCCTGGTATAATGCTTTCCCTTAACGATTTAGTTCTGTGCGAAAATTTTTTAATGAATGGGCTAATAAAAGTTAACATTCCCAAAAAACTTCTCAGCTCTGTTACATCCTTTGGCCTTTCAAATTCCTGGATTTCTATCAATTTTTCTCTCGTTGGTAAAATACCTTCTCCATCCAGAGTTAACCCAAGGAAATCTATCCTATTAACATTATAACTGGATTTCATTTCATTTATCGTCAACCCTGCCCTACACGCTACCTCTTTCACTATCTTTACTTTCCTCTCTAAATCTTCCTTAGAACTAGCGTGTATTAATAAATCGTCCAAATATACCAGCGTATTTCTGCAATTAGCAAAAATCCTTTCCATGGCGTGTTGAAACACTTCCGGCGCACACGACAGTCCAAACGGTAACCTTCTATACCTCATTAATCCATTAGCCGTCATAAATGTTGTTAGATGCCGTACTTTTTCGCAAAGCTCCACATGAAAATATGCGTCTTTCAAGTCAATCTTCGAAAACCATAATGCTCCCGACCCGTTCGGTATATTCGCCCAAATCCTCTCCAGCGACGGCATCGGGTACGGCTCCCTCACTATCGCCTTATTCACCTCCCTAAAATCTACCACAATCCTAAAGTCATTTATTCCTTTTGGCACCAGCACTAATGGCGACACAAACGATAGTTTGTGTCTCCTGCTGTCCACTCTCTCTATAATCTTTCTCCTTTCCATCTCCTCCAGTCTTTCTCCCACCGCTTTTTCAAATGCTTTCGGAATGTTGTATCTGATTATTTGCTTGGGCGCAGCCATCTCATCGAATCTTATCTTCACCGGCGGTAGTGACATTTTGGGGAATTCTTTCTCCTTTTCGCCGCTTGCCTCTTCACAAATATTATATATTCCCTTGCATGCGTCCGTACCTATCTTAATCAACCCAAGCTGCTGCGCCGTTTCGTATCCTAACAACGATGTGTTGGCCCCCTTTACTACGAAAAACTTTGCCAACACGCCGTTGCCTCCCTCAGCTGCTGTTATCACCGCCTCAAACGCGCACTCCGTTTCTAGCCTGTTCGCATTCCCATAACCTTTTAGTTGCTCCTCCGGATTCGGCGTCCAATTTCGTACACAAGCCGTCGAGCCCTCCCTAATGTTCCACCACGCTCCTTCCGTCACCGTGTTCACCGATGCCCCCGTGTCCAATAGAAAAATGATGCTCTCCGCTCCAATTCTTCCTCTTATCATCCTAGGGTCGTCCACTCGCCTTTTTACTCTCTTCTCCAACGGTTCTCCTTCCTGAAAAATATGAAGTTTATCAAACCAAAATTAGTCTACGATAATTTTGGGAGCATTGGTCGTGCATATCTCCTACATCTCTCCAACACCACCGTCGCCTTTAACCACCTGGTTCGGAGAGACCTCCCTCTTTGTCACCATGTTCTGCCCCTTCCTGTCGCACTTTCTCGCAAAATGACCCCTCCGTCCGCAACTATAGCATTTTGCCGTAAATGCCTTACATTCCCTTGCACGGTGAGAAAGTCCACACTTAAAACACTCTCTCTCTGCTCTTACACTTCGTACTGGTCCGTTCCTTCTAAATGGAGCCGCTCGTCCACCAAAACTTTGTTCCTTTTTCACCGCATTTACCTCCACTTCATTTCGTTGGGCATTCTCCACCCCCATTGTCTTCGCTTTGTCAGCTTCAAGCTTCTCCTGTCTAACCGCATCGATTCTCTCTCCCATTTTGACTATCATTTGCAAGTCGTCTTCCATCATTCCTGCCATTAGGCCTAGTTTCTCCGCTATCGCTGGCACCGATCGCCGCACCACTGCCTGCCTTATTTCTTCTATTCTTTGATCCTCCTGCAATTCGCAGAACCGCGCTTGTCTTTCCAATCTCAATACCCAATCGCTGAAAGCCTCTTTTTCCTGCATCATCATCTCCCTCAACTTCATTCGTTCCTTCGATACATCACACATACTATTGAAGTATGTATCTAGCGCCCTTATCGTGCCCTTGTAATCGCTTTCCTTTCCTTCCTTCATCTCAATCACCGACACGAGGTAATTCCCCGCAAATATTTTCATCGCATTCACTTTCATTTTCTGGGATGTTATCCCCTTACACTCTATAATCCGTTCGAAAGCTTGTTTAAATCGCCCCCATTCTGCCTTTCTTTCCTGCACTGGCAACCCTTCTGCAAACGGTTGAATTGGCCACGCTCCCATCAACACGTTTTTCTCCTTCCGTATCCTCCCTCGCTGCCTTTCCTCCTCTACGTTTGTCACTATCCATTTTCCACTCATTTTCTTTTCAATCTAGCCACACAACCTTTCCGTTCAAACGATTACACCAGAATGCCCGCGACGATGCTTCAGCGTGTACCCCACGCTATCCACCACCAATGTTCTCGTTGACTTGCTCGAAACACGTTCGATCGTGAATTTCGTACTATACCTTCGACACAGCTGCTACACCAGCAAACGTATACCATTTACGCGTCTGTGTTTGTTCGTTAACTTTAGTATGCTGCTCTCGATACCACTACCCAACCAGCCAATACATACCATCGCTGACAACTTTTCAACCGCCGTTTGTCTGCTTCCGCCCGTGTCGTCCGTTCTTTCCTCTGTCTTTCTCCGTACCCACTGACTCTTGGGCTCGCATCTCAAGCCACCCATACATTACTTCCTTTATATGTGCGGTGTGCACGCTTCGGGCAAAACCCGATCCGGCGTGTAGCTCTCCACACTAAGTCACCTTAGGCAACTTATGAGGAATCGCGCACTTGGTAGGCATAAAGCGTTCTAAGTGTTTGCCATCAAGGCACCGCACCAAGACACACGACCCTCAACAATCTAACGGACTTGTACTACTGGCGATCTGTGAGGGTGCTCGCACACGGCGGGCACAAAGCGTTCGAGGTGTTTGCCCCACTGGGCACCACACCGTGACGCGCAACCCTCGACACTCTCCCAACACTTAGGCATTGCAGTGCGCACGCTACGGGCAAGCCCGTGCCGGCGTGTAGCGCTCCGCAAGTCTTCTCTCGCCTCGCTTTCAAAACGTGTCTTATGGGCGCATTCTCTTGGGCGCTTGTTTCACTACGTCACTGCTACTACCCAACACCAATACCATGACCTCCAGTCCGAAACCGGGTCTTTGCTAGCGCTCCTTCTTCCTTCTTTGCCTTCTTCTTTGTTAGCGCTCATGGTCCAAAACTGAGTCGCCTTTCCCTTGCGTTCGAATGCCCATGGTCCAAAGCCGGGTCATTCCTAGCCAGCGCCAATGGTCCGAAACCTGGTCGC
>NW_026684518.1:0-2360 GCF_943735745.2 Anopheles bellator | reverse complement strand
AGCGCCAATGGCCCGAAACCTGGTCGCTATTCCTTTTGCGTCCGAGTGCCCATGGCCCGAAGCCGGGTCACTCCTCATCAGCGCCCATGGTCCAAAACCGGGTCGCTGTCTCTTATCACTCCTCGCTACCATGAATTCTTACATGGCAGGATCGCCAATGTGATATCCTCGTACGGTAATATATTATACACGTAGTCCCGCAGCTCTTGTGCACAACCGTACTCCTCTATTTCTGTACACTGACTGACTCCCCGCTCGCCAATTCACACATACATTCATGCCAGCTCATTCGTATATGCCACAACGAGGTGCGTTCAAAAAGTTCTGACCATTTTGTATTTACTCGGGTTACAAATGTTCGATTTTCAAATTTATTTTTTTCGGTGTTAGGTTGCTATTTATGTCACTCACTTATGGTGAAACTTTCGGCCATTTTGAGTAATTAGTAAATTTTTAACAGCTGTTTTACTGTGCGCGTATCTCGGCCCATCGGCAATTTTTGTTTATTCCGAAAAATTGATAACAAAGAATTTGTATCAAGTTTTGTGTAAAAAACGAAATTAAAAGCTCGGACGAAATTTAAATGTTGACTGTTTTTTTTTGTTTTTTTTTTTTTTTGTTTTACAAGCTAGTCGGAATACTAATGTACGCTCCTGAGGAAAGCCCTCCGGAACAGTGTGGGACTCGCACCCACTAAACCTCTAGCTTGGTTTTCCGTTACCGCCAAGCTACTGTTTCCTCTTACGAGATGACGCGCAGCATGGACGGCAGTGCCGAGGCACTTGCACCCTGAAAACACCTGTCTAAAGCGACCTTCTTTGGCAGTGACGCGTGACGCGTTCTCAAGCCACCTTACTTATTAGTCACTCCAAAATGTTGACTGTAGATTATGGTGACTAACACTAAAAGCAGCGCTTATCAATGGTTCAAACTTTTTTCAGAGGGCCTAGAAGGTTTGGACGTCGAAAAGCCATGTTTGGTTGAATGTAAACAGTTTCGTTTACAGTTTCGCTTAATTGTTTCGCGTAAATACAAAATTGTCAGAATTTTTTTAACACCCCTCGTACATCATTATCATTGGGTATTTGTTGGATATCTGAAATATGTATGATATAAAACTTTTTTTCCAATTTTTTTCTCTTAAAATATGGGTGCGCGTTATACACGGGTGCGCGTTATACACGGAAAAATACGGTACTTACCTCGAAACATCGCGATCAAAACAAACTGCGAACTGTCAGTTTTGGTGAACGGGGAACGCACACACATACACCGCGCTTTTACACGAGGCCACGCATGCAGCAAAAGGAAAAAGGAGTGCGAAGAGCGAGGAAGGACTCGAAGAGTGCGAAGAGCGAGAAAGGAAAAAACGAGTTCACAGGAGCGAAAGAAACGACATCACCCGGTATCGCGCTACGCTTGCGACGGCGCGTGTTTGTGGGCTCGAGGAGGTAGGAACGGGGAAAAATATCGCGCGACGCGTGAATTTTCGAAACGCTTTGCCCGCTGGGGGGAGAAACGGGGAAAAGTCGCGCGATTTTGCCCGCTGGGTTATGTCATTTTTGAATAATCGACGCAGATCTAGAAAATCTGAGCAAAGGAACATCAATTTCCATACAAGTGTGGGTGTGTTGATGGCGGTTTGACAGGTTGATGATTTGTTTTGCTCGCTTCCCAAGGAGCAACTAGGTCCGTTTTACCGTCCGTCGGATGGTCTAAAACAGCAGAAACGGACGGTAAAACGGATGATTGCCAAAAAAGCTCAGGTTATAGCATTCACATTTTATTGCTATAAAGCGGCGGTGAAAATTATAGATCATCCCATATATTCAAATCTATTATAGGAAAAGACCAGTAAATTCTTTTTTCAATATTTATATATTTATTCATTTATTTTTAAAACACATTATTATTAGGTTACACAGCGAGGAACGAGCAATCGCCGGGTTAAAATATTATTGTTACATTACATTTACTACATTATTAGTACGCATCTGCAGCACAAAGTCCCACACGAGGCCCACGATCGCGAAGATGCTGAACTCCTGAATGACCGGCACAAATGTTGCCAGGCTTCCCGTCAGGATGGTAATCTCGATCAGCATGTCAGCATCTTCGTGATCGACCACTCCTCCCAGCTGAAGCCCTGCGCCACCCGAAACTTTACGTCGACGCTCTTGGTAATGACGAGTACGATTTCCAGCCCGACCAGTATCAGCAGATACGGATTGGCTCCCTTCGACTGGAAGCTGATGGTAAGGCCGAAAAAACACAATTCGAGGGACACCATGAGGCTCTCGAGGACGGTCAGCGCCGCACAGGAAGCGAGCATGAGCAGAGAACGGATGGCTTCGATTTAG
>NW_026684517.1:0-6984 GCF_943735745.2 Anopheles bellator | reverse complement strand
CTGTGATCCGGAAAGGCTCCACGGAAGCGGATAGAAATTTCACCACAAGGGGAGACTCGGCGGGTGTCGCGGGTTTCACCAGGAACCAACAGTCAAAAGGACTGGTTCTTAATGTAAAGCCCTCTCGCACCTGGACTCTATGATACGTGCCGTTACTCTGCTTATTACTCACAAGAGGGAAATTGGGCGCATTCCCGGACTTCCGGAAAGCAGCTTCCCGGAGAAGCAATGTACTACTCACCTGGTGCAGGGCCGATTGATGCCTGACCACGTGCCGGAGGGAGTTCAGCATGTTGTCGAAAGGCCAGCACGAAGTTCTCTTCAACGGCCCAAATCGTTGGACCTCATCCACCAGATGAGTCAGGCAGTGAAACTTGTAAGTAATGTGGTCGAATCTATCCTTGTACACGGATAGAAATTTTTCGAAAAATTTGTTCGCCACCGGCCAATACGCTGTAAAGTACCGCGAGCTTAAAAGGGACATGCCCCAATAAACTAGCATGAACAGCTCAAAAACCTCCGGCTGCATGGCATCTTTTAAGTATGTCATACCAACATACTTCATGAGGTTTTTCAAATAACGTCGATTCAGATGATATTGTGTTAAATCTTTTGCAATTTTGACAAAGCCGCGAGGAGAGCATTCGCACGGTAGCGTTGTTCTCTTCAACCGATGATTCAGTTTATCTAGCTTTCTATCTTGTACCGGCGAAATGTCCCTGCCATTTCCTGTCATTACGTTTTGCAGCAAAGTTGTAAAAATACCTGTATGGAACAGGTGCTCCTCATCGCCGATTCGAAAGTCCTTTATCATATCGATATCGGCGATGTGTACCAACGTTGATGCAATTGCGACCATGCTCTGGTTGTCGCCCTCCTCGTCAACGAGCTCTTCTTTGTGGTGGCCAAAGTATTCGAGCTGTCTGAAACCCTCGTTGGTTCTAGCTGTACCCCTTTCGATGGGGTACACCATCCCCTTCTCCGGGTCCCTCTTGCCAGTGGCTTCGCACTTGTGGCAAGCCTGTTGCGAGAATTGTTGCACTTCTGAAAAAAAAAAACATTATAAAAATCCGGTAAATCTGGATTGTCCCGTCATTCTTACCTTTAATTAAACACAGTGCTCTGTGATCTGTGTTAAAGGCCATCTTGACGGAGGCCCCATCAATTTTTTGTCCATCCAAAGTATTCACTTCGTCCACCAACGGACGGAGAAAATCCCGCATCCGTTGGGGCCACTTCTCCCCGGTGTACGTTCCGATCACGAACGGCTCTGTTTGCTGAACCGGATCCTGAACCATCCCCAGGATGGTCCAGGATACCTGTGCCGGATTTTTATAAAGTGGCTTCTCGTCAACGTGTATGTCTATGTTGACTTTTTTGTGGCGTCGCTTCCGATGGTGTAATTGGTCCGCAGCCCGTTCGCTGCAAATGATAGAAATGAAAATGATAGGTGTAAATAACAAACAAAACATAAGTGTAAATAATAATTACTACTACAAAAATACTAACCCAAGCCGCGGTGCCAGTATAGACCACCCGGGGTTTCCCGAGTTGGAGAAAATGTCGATGGCACGTCCAAAACTGCTCGCAAATCCAACGGCATTCCCGGGTAGTCGGGTTGCAGCAGACAGAGCATTTCTTTCGCGAACTTGGGGCCCAGGTTGTATTTGAAGCCTATTGCAGCTATTCCCTTGCACACTTTTAGGATTTTATCCCGATTTTGTGCAGGTTGCGCTTCAAAGACCCTGCGCTGAGCCTCCACGAGATCCGGTTCCAGCTCACAGTCGCTATGTCGCTATCGCTATGGTACTGCGGATAAGAAAAAGCGTATTACAGAATTAATTTACGACGAGATCGCGACTTGTTTTCACGTAGGAGGAATTTAGCTTGTTCTCATATTATTGATTTTTTCCTTTACTACACCATTGAAATATATATAATGTGACTAACCTCAACTTCATCGGCTTCCGGTCGCCTATTAGATGGTCCCGGTTGGTTCGGACTTGCCGGCTGCCTTTCCTGGTCCGCGGGCGACCCGAACCTTCCTCGTTTGCTGGGTGCAAAAGACATTCTGCAGCAAGGAAAAACAAATATGAAAATGTGTTGCATCTGCTACAAGTTAACGCTATCCCGACAAAAGAGAACACAACTTACCTTGATTTGATACACAAAAAAGCACTTGGCACTACAAATTCAACAGATTAAGAAACAAATCTCAATCGAATTATCACTTGGAAAACAAAGCAAAACACTGTGGAATCGTTACCGTATTACACGAGGCTCACTGAGCGAATGCTGCGAATGTTAAGAAATTTCCATACTTTTATACATTCATTGATGCCTACCCTACGTAGGAGATCGAAAGAGGCAACAATTCTCGTTATTATGTTCTAATCGCATCTTGACAAAATACATTGCCTGAGGGGTCCTAAACGATCTACCCGAATCCTTGTGATCCGACCAACCAATTCGTCGCCTGACTATGAAGTACCTGCACTTGGTGCATAGATGTCCTTCTCTTCCCTTCCCCTAAAACAGTCCTTTTGTTTTTTGTTTAGGTTTTTTTGCATTCTCTACCGGCTTGTGCCGGTGCAACGCGTGCCCGCGTGCCCGCCCGGAGCGCCGGATCAGTTGATGATCGATACCCACGCGTGTGAAAAAGGGTTTACCTGGTGTCCATTAGCTTCGGACAGAGTGAAACAGGTACGGAGGTACGGGCAAAAGGATGCTTCAAACGAAAGGACCTTTTCAGGTCCAACCCAATTTGGGTTGATCGGCTCACCATAGACCATAAATTGTGGTTTTAACAGTCCCTGTACGCACTTTACATAAAAAGAATCGTCATCCGTAAACACACGACACGGAAGTGGCCTACAATGTCGCCCTGAAATTCACACAAAGAATGTGTTATCACAAAATCAATATCTTAAAATAGAATATCTTTTAACCCACCTGATCAATAAAATATCCCATAACAATCTAAAATCTAATCTGATGCAATAACTAATCTGATCTGCAATAATTTACCTTTTTTCTCATTTCACAACAAACAAAGTAACATGGCAAAAACCTTTATTTTATCGTATTTATAAATTTTTTTTTATTTTATTCGTATTCAAATCATCGTGCCCTAGCGCCCTCTATCGGGCATTGAACATGTAATTATCGCTCTTATCGTTTATGTTTTTCTGGCATCTGTGCATGTGGGAGGGGAGGTGAGTCGATAACCGTTGAACTGAAACTTCGAGCACTTTTTGCATATTTGACAATCAAATCAAAACAACCTTGCGCAAAGCCTTAGCCGCCGGAGTTGAGTCTAGAAATGACGCACGTTACGCTTGAAGAATTTCGATTGGTGCAACAAATTAAACGCTATGATTGTGTTTATTTTGCCCAACCCAAAGAACCCCGCACCCCCTTAAGTGAACAGCTAGAAAAAGCGTGGCAGGAGATAGCGCTGCAAGTGAAAATACCGAAGGATAAATGCATGTCTACCTGGAAGAGAGTGCACGAGCGAACCACTAGGTGTTGGAGAAACCACCTTAAACAACCCCATGGTCAAAACAAACAGATGCACTGCTGTGTTGTACTGGCAGATATACTCGCGCGCATACGTGGAAGGACATCGGCACGGCGCCCAATCCAATCCAATCCAATCCAATCGTCCGGAAACCACCGCCGCCTGTCTACAGCCACCACAACCTCATCCTTTTCCTGTTCCACAACCGTTTGCAATTTAAATGTTACTCCGCTTCAGGCTCCTTCCCCCCGTCCTCCCATCTCTCCAGTCCCTTCGCCCTCTCCTAACCCTTCAGTCCCTTCTCCTATTACCATCTCTCCCTCGCCCTCTCCTAACCCTTCCGTCCCTTCTCCTGTTAACACCCCATCCTTTGCCACGGTTTGGTTGCCTATGCCACGATTAGGTAAGTGTTATCAATCAGTCTGAATTTTAACTAAATTAACTTCTCGTTTTTCATTATCAGTTGTGAAATCTCCACCGCCCTCGGTGGCTCCACGAACGGTGGCGACCGTTCGTCCCTCGGTCGAACAACCTACGCAATCAGTTGCTATGCCACCAACTCCACCGCCAGTTCTGCAGTCTGCACAACCATCTCCACCGCCCTCGGTGCATCTACCGACAACGAGTGAGTATAGTGCACTATTTATTATTATTATTATTATCATTATTAATTATTGATATACAATTTTTACAGTCGAACAACCTACGCAATATGTTACTATGCCGCCACCTCCACCGCCAGTTCTGCAGTCTGCACAACCACCACCACCGCCCTGGGTGCATCTACCGACAACGAGTGAGTATATGCACTATTTACTTGAATTATTAATTATTAATATACAATGTTTACAGTCGAACAACCTACGCAATATGTTGCTATGCCACCACCTCCACCGCCCTCGGTGGCTCCAGCACCACATTCTCTCCTACTGGTTCCTACCACGAGTGAGTATAGTGTATTATTTTTATATTAAATAGTACATTCACTTATTTTTCTGTATAGATGCATTGAATCAGTGCTACCGGGTGCATCATCCAGCGGTAGACATGATTATGTTACCGGAATATAAAATCATAGAATTAAGGACGCAAATTGAAAAATGGTTACAACAACTGAGCTTAATGTGATGTCGTCCACAAAACAAATAAAACTGTATTACTGGGGCTAATTAATTACAATTAATTTGTTACTAGCGTAAAATTAATTTGTAACGTCAAAACGTTTACGCTTCGTGTGGCAGCAAAAATATAAAAACGAATTGTCAAACGTGTTTACGTTCGTGTTTTTGGTCCGAGAAAATAGAAATAGAAGAGAAAAAAAATGGTTTCTGAATATTATTGTCTGTTGTTTTTTTCATTTTGTTGCTATACCGGCAAATAAGAACTTAAATTATCCTCTGTTTGTAAGCACGCGTATGCAAACAGTATTTACGCTCGGGTTTACACCTCAGCCGACCCGTAAACGTACTTTGTTGTCGTCGCCGTCAACCCTTCCTGTTCCAGCCGGGCCAACATCGGGCGGTAGATGTCGGCGGTGAAGGGCAATACAACACCTCGCTGTTGGATTTCACCTGAAAGGAGGAGCACATTTTAAGGCGCGAAACTAATGGCAAACCCATCGGAGGGACGTACCATCGATAATCATTTTGGCGGCTATGGCAGCAGGAAACCCGACTGTCTTCGCCATCGCCGAGTGTCCACCCGTGGACGCCGGTTGCCCGTAGACGACAAAGTTGATGCCCCGTTCCTCGCGGCGGCCGTCACTCCGGCGGATTCCGACGTCATGCCGTAGCACGATCAGATCCCGTTCGTTATCATCTGTGAAGCATGAAACACACATTACTCTGCGGGAAACCGTATCGATTACCGGAGCATACCGAAGGCAAGTCTCTTCGAAAGGAAATAGCTGAGGGTGTCGAGCGGCGAGCCCATCTTGACCACCGGCGGTACTTGAGATTTTCGATGAAGATATCTGAATCGGCTAGGCCCAGCAGGTTGACGATCAGCTGCCACCAGGTTAGCTCCGGTCCGTGAGGGTGCAACAGTGGATGAGGGTTCGGATCGATCAGCCCCAGTAGCTGCATCGGCTTGATCGTGTCCGAGAAGCCCTTGTAGCGGATTGTGCCTCGTAGTAGCGTGTGGATGTTGGTCAATCCGTACAACGACATGTACTTGGTGGAGTCACGGTTCGGAAATCCTTCCAGTGCAAAGCCGGGCAAGAATTCGAGCTCGCGCGGAGCAGTCATCAGATCACCACCGCCCGAGATCTCCATACTTGGCGGCTGAGAGAGTGTTGAGCAGGACACCGCGCGGTGACCAGGAGAATTTGTACCGAAGCGGATTGTCGGAGTGCTCGGGAGCCGGCAGACCACCGCAGAAGCTCACGAACGATTCGACCACCCCACCGTTTTCGTGCACATCCTGGATACACTCCAGGGCCAGCAGATGATCGATGCCGGGATCGAGACCTACCTCGTTCATGATCGTAACGCCCGCATCACGGGCCGCGTCGTGTAGCGCACTTATCTCGTCGTTCACATAGCTTGCCGTCACCAGGTGCGTCCGACCCGCGATGCAGTGCTTCGCAATCAGACCGTGCAGTGAGTAGGGCAGTAATGACACTACGACGTCACTTTCTTCGCACAAATGTTGCAGGTTCGCGGACTCATCCTCCACATTGACGTACACCGATTCGACGCCCTGGTAACGTTGGGCCAGACGGTCGGCTTCCTCCTTGAATTGGGCCGCCACCTTAATGCTTACGTTGGACTCCCGGTGAAGATACTCAACGAGGGGCGCTGACACGAAGCCAGCTCCCAAAACCAGCACACGCTTCTTGCCCACGTAGGAGCCTTCCGTCTTGTGGCGTGACCGGTTGTTTGATTCACGCAGTTCGTTAATGTACTCGTAGGACGGTGTTAGGCGGCCATTGCTGCAGATGATCGCTCCCTCGACCGGCTGGCAGAAGCTGTGATCCTCCAGCGGCTTCGAAGCGTCCTCGCGTACGGGTACAGCAAATCGCCGAAGAAGTCAGTCGATTCGCGCGGTAATTGCGTTGGCATGTTGTCGATCGAACACACCAGCACCCCGGGGCCTTTGAAGCTCTTTTGATCCTTGTTCCGGTCGGCATCGTACAGACAGAATGGAGAGTCGATCGTGGTGCACTCGTTCATGCATACTATTTTAGTTACAACAAAATTGGTTTGTTTACATTGGCCGTGTTGACATTTCAACTGCTCGAATTGGGGGGCGTAGATTTCCCAGGGTCGGGTCGTAGAGATTATTACAGCGATATATTATTATTACTCAATAGAGGGCGCTAGCTTATAGATAGGGGATAGGGGGCTCTGACCTCTGACCGTGACCCAGTAATTTGCAGACGGACATTGAAAACCCAACATGATTTCGGATGTATAATTCCGTTTTGCTCGCTGATAACTGATCGCGCAAACCGATCGCTCGGA
>NW_026684516.1:5924-7101 GCF_943735745.2 Anopheles bellator | reverse complement strand
CAAATTTGACCAAAATTTTCACTATACGGAATATGAAAGGGGCCGTCCTCTAGACCATAAGAATCGAAACCGGAGGTCCGGGAGACGCTTAGTATGGCCGCAGTGCCGATCCAAAGTTTCACTATGAAAAGTTGCTCTGTTTTGAGAGATACGAGGAACCACCCTATGTCAAATTTGACCAAAATTTTCACTATACGGAATATGAAAGGGGCCGTCGCCTAGACCATAAGAATCGAAACCGCAGGTCCGGGAGACGCTTAGTATGGCCGCAGCGCCGATCCAAAGTTCCACTATGAAAAGTTGTTACGATTTGAGAGATACAAAAATTTCCCATTTCGAAAATTTTCACTATACAGAATATGAAAGCGGACGTCCGGGAGACCATAAAAAGTCGACCCCGAGGTCCCTCCGTCGATTGGTTTTTTCCCCACAGGCCGCCGAACATATTCCCATAGGCCGCCGAAAAAGTTGTTCTGTTTTGAGAGATACAAAAAATTTTTGTCACATACATAAGCGCATGTACCGTTTTCCTTATGTCCCGGATGGGTAGTCAGTCGAAAAAGTTGGAAATGTGTGTATAGACTCCCGGGGCCTTAGAAGACTACCCACAATCCCGAAAGATGGTGTCCGGCCGCCCTATAGGGTGTGCCTGTGGTATAGGGTGTTCCCGACCAAGGTTGGTTCGGGGCCCATACCAAGTTGGTTGGTGCGTCAGGGTTTCATACTCTAGGTGTCCAGGAGAGTATGGAACATCCCGAAAGATGGTATGCGGGGTCGGCCTATAGGGTCGGCCCATGGTATAGGGTGTGCCCGACCGAGGTAGGTTGGGTCCCATACCAAGTTATGCGGTGCGTTAGGGTTTCATACTCTAGAGGTCGTGGAGAGTATGGAACATCATCCCGAAAGATGGTATACCGGGTCGTCCTGTATGGTCGGCCCAGGGTATAGGGCGTGCCCGACCGAGGTAGGTTGGGGCCCATACCAAGTTGTGCGGTGCGTTAGGGTTTCATACTCTAGAGGTCGTGGAGAGTATGGAACATCATCCCGAAAGATGGTATACGGGGTCGGCCTGTATGGTCGGCCCAGGGTATAGGGTTTCCCCGACTTGAGCTGGTTCGGGGCCCATACCAGTGGTTGGCTCGCCACAGAATCATACTCTAGGAGGCAAGGAGAGTAT